>NC_142180.1:5420000-5630000 GCF_026936395.1 Plectropomus leopardus
TGTCACTTTAACTTGGTTGGAAAATTAGGTATTTCAGGCAGTGATTATGTTTCTGCCAACAAGTATATAAATATACTTTGAAGAGAACAGGTTTATGTCACATATAATCAGTTCCTCCTTAACTGTGACTTCACAGTAATGTGAGCTAAACAGAAGTGTGACAATGTGAATGAGGCTCAGTTCACATTCAGGTCAGCGCTGACACAAACACACACACACAAGTTTACATGTCAATCATCATCTCTTTGTAGCTGCTAGTGTATAAAGCTCTAAATATTTTATTCTCTTTCCATCAGAGCTTTAAACAGCCCCACCAGGGAGCTTCACCCCGAGAGACAGAGAGCGATAGAGAGCAGCAGCCTGAAGAGTCTGATTAGAGCAGCGCACCTCTCACACCCCACAGGAGGTATCCTGACTACAACCCTGGGCCCTCTCACATGATGTTACAACAACCCTGCAGTCACCCTCATTATCCACGAGTCCTGCCACACACACACACACACACACACACACACACACACACACACACACACTCAGACAGACAAAGAGAAAGAGAGCATCGCCGCAGCCACCACCACCAGCATCATGGCTGCCACGATGTGTTTACAGCTGCTGTCACATCCTGACGAGGCAGCGAGACATCACAAAGGTTTTGCAGCAAGTGGTGCGTCATGGAGCGTTTTTCCTACTTTTCTATGAATCTGTCAGACGTGCTTCACACAGGGACGGGGTGAACGTCGGGTCAGTGCGTCTAGCTGTTCTCACAGAGCACCCTTTAAGAGATACCCAGAGAGCCCACAGGCTTCAAGTCGGGTTGTCTGTCTGCAAACGGTTTCTTATCAAAGAGCGGGGCCCTTCACGTCTCCATCAGTCCGCCCGGCTGTGGCTCCAGCCGCTGCATCGCTCCAGTTTTAATTATCTCCTGTGAGAGCGGAGCAGCCATGCAGCCGGCTCATTAGGTGTGTCAGCAGGGACGAGCAGCAAACAGCAGTAACCCCTGCCGTCTCCTCTGTCACTGCTCTCACATTCAGCCTTTTTCGCACCATCTCCATCTCTGTCACGGCCATGCTCTCTCCTCACTGCTCCCACCTCACCCCTCTGTCTCTACATTTCCTTCCATCCGTCTTTCTTACGCTCTTAATTGGGTGCTTAAGACTTATGTTACTTTTATTGTAATCAACAGATGATTGCTGAGCTCATCAGGCTGATTTGGAGGCTTTTAGGTCAACACAATTCTGTTAACTGAGCAGAAGTTACTCAATCTTTTATATTGTATATCTCTAAATCTTTGGAATTAAAAGCTCTATTTCTTTTTGAAGAAAGAAACCTCCTGATCATTTTGTATGACTGAGCTTTGGTATTTTTTTAACCCTTCAAATCCTGCAGCAACATCACTTTCCTTGTGGCGCTTTCAGATTCCTTTCAGAAATATTTAAACCATTGAGTCCTGAGCAAATTGGTGTGACTTCTTAAAAAAACATGGAGAAAAAGGCATTGAGCCACTTGGTAATAAATGTTTGTCAAATAAGTAAAAGTAAAAGTAAAAAAATTATTTCAAAAAATGCAAGGGAAATTGTCTGAGGAAAAAAAGAAAAAAAAGCTCAGGACAAATGTCTAGGGAAAAACAGACAACAGGAAAAACTATTTTAATAATTAGCATAATTACATATGTTAAAATTATGTTACTTTTTTTGTAATTATCTTAACACTCTTGCAGTGTTATTTCTTTGTTGTTTTTTATCTAACAAATTTCAGGTAATTATTTTGTACTTTTAAGTAATTTCTTGCTAATTTTGGGTCATTTCTTCTTTTGCCGCCCATTGCTTTTTTTTTTTCCATGTTTTTGAAATAAACCAAGCCAATTTGCTCAGGTTTCAAAGAGTTAATTTTAAGTGTGAAGTTTTTCTTTCCCTCTGTGATTGTGCTACTTGTTCAAATAGATTTGAAATACCCAGTATGAGGAGGGAAACACACACAGTGTAGTCACTGCGTCCCTTTAGCCTGCTAAGCTAAAAGACGAGTTGGGTTTAGTTCTCAAGTTTGGCAGTAGGAGTTAGTTTCAGAGGGATCTGGTCTTGGAGGTGCCTGTGTGAGCTGTTTTAGATTCAATGTTTCAACTGTGCATAACTAGACTCTACACTGCAGTAGTCATTTTAACAAGTCAACATGGCTGAATATTTGGTCCATGAAGTCGAATTTTCTTTAAACAAACGAGATGTTTTATAAGTCATTTTTCTTGATTTTAGTGCAGCAATCTGCCTTTTTCTGTCTAGTTTCAAGACGTTGATATACATTTTAAGTTGAATCATAAGGCACACGGACTTAATCTTAGGGGAGCAGCATTTTTAAAATTGATTCTGATATTTCTTTTTCCTTTTTTATCTTTAAATTGGTGATAAGTTATGCTTAAAAAAATACATTATCAAATTACTGTTAGTGGAAGATGTGTCTGGGTCTTTTGTAGTTTAAAATCACACCTTTATGGGCAGCCACTGTTTTGAAGCATAAAATGCTTCTGATATAATGCATTCCATTGGTTTTACACACTTTACTTTTTTTAAATGTGTATTTTTTAGTGTTATTCTTTTTATTGTTACTCTTCTTGTTATTATCATGATCATTATTATCATTATTATTATTATTATCATTATTATTATTATTATTATTATTATTATTTTCATTTCACCACTAGGAATAAAAATAGTATTTTGTCTTGCTTCACGGCATTAACATTTATTTCTAGGAAATTCTAGAATTTTTGAAAAGTATTTAAACCTAACCTAAATAACCTCATTTTGCACACTGGCAATTTTTCATTTTTATTTTTTGTTACAGAAAAAAAGGAAAACATTTCTAGGACAAATAAACTATAAATATTAATAACAGGAGACCAAAAAACTTATGAGGAAAGAGGTTTGTAGTGCACCGTCTCGTTTTAACTGCTTACTATCATCCACTCCTCCCCCCTCCCCTCTCTCTCATCTCCTCCATCTCCTTGTAAAAATTGGTTATTTGGGGGATTTGACAAATGCAGGAGTCAAACTCCGGTCACTAGTTCCACAGCAGTGGGGGCCTGGGAGTGCTGTGAGAGCGAATCCGATCTGCTACATTTCATTTCATCTTCCACACTCACAGAGAAAATTCTGACACGCAGCAAGAAAAAAAAAGAGCATGTTTCTTGGAGGATGCTGTGAACGCGGGTTCATATCGAGGCCGGCGAGATAACGAGAGCAGAGAGAGAGGCAGGAACTTGTTGACGACACACTCTCTCTACCTCCTTCCCTCTGATCCTCTCTGCTCTAAAGTCTGGGTGAAGTCCACAAGGAGAGTCAGAAGCAGCAATTACCGGGGAATGAATGCTACCTGTTGTTGACAGTGATTCGCCATAAAAATACAATTTCTCAGGTTATTAAATAGGCCTTCACATCTGAGATGCAGTTTATTGTTAAAGCTGCTGGAGCCAATCAATGCAGAGCGCCGCGGGCTCCCTCTCCATCATTTAATTACTCCTCTGTCAATCAATGGAAAACACATTTTTAGGAAAGCCGATCAATGTAGAGAGGTGACTTCACTGACGGAAGGGATTGTTACCTGACTGACTGACAGACACACACGACAACAACATAACACAACATATACACACGCATGCAAGTACACACTCTCTATCTCTCGCTCTCTCTTACACACACACACACACACACACACACACACACACACACACACACGCGCACCAGGCAGGCACGCATGCACAAACGGCTATAATGAAAGTGGATGTATTGATTGTGATACAGTTTAATGTGCCTCAGTAGGCAGGAGGCGATTTCTTAATTTTTAACAGGGGTGTGACCCCCCCAAACACAAACACACACGCAGAAGAGCCTGTCTATTCTTGATTAAAAGCTCACCATCTACTTTTCTCCCTTTTGAATGCTCCATAGCATATTACTTTTTCTCTGACTAATTTATGTCTCTTGTCTTTGTCTTGTTGGACATGGACAAAGCCTTTTGCCGCACTTTCCCTTCATTTTGTCTGTATTTGCTCTGTAAAATCAGAGAAGTTGATTTTACAAAAAAAAGACAGAGCAAACCAACTGCCTTGAAAAATATGAGTAAACTGTAAAACTGTTAGTCTTCATTTTTTACATTATATCTAATTAACAAGTTGACCGAAATGCCTTGAAACCTGTGCAATTTGATTTTTTTCCCTAAAAAGGGAAAATGAGCTACAAAAGAGGAAATGCCCCAAAAATTGGCAATTGATAAAAAACAAAACAAAACTGAAAATTAGTAAAATAGATACATCAATAAATAAATAAATAAATAACCAAGCCCAAACAAACAAAAAAGAAAAGTAAAAAAAAAAGACAAAAAAGTCTTCAGTGCTTAAAAATAAAAGCATTTTTAATTAATTATTTTAAATATGTAAATGATAAATATAGTTAATTTCCCAGCTTTTTTCTTTATCCCTTAGACATTTTCTCGAGTTCTTATATAAATAGTTATCTTTTTTAAGACACATAAAAGCTTCAAAGTTCACTAGTGGAGTATTTACTGATGTATTTTTATATTGCAGAACGAAACATGAAAGTTTCTCCAGCTTGTGCTCACTAAAGACCTTACCAAACATCTAACCAAAAACCCACTGAAAAAACACACTGACTTTGAGACGAGGAAACCAGAGGTGCTGAAACGCTATAGATGGTTTCCGGGTTCTAAGACTCATTACAGGGGATCTCTATAACCGCTGGGTAAAATTAGCTTTGTGCTGCTAACAGTTACCCCATCACTGTGTGTGTGACAGGCACAGCAGTAGTCTCATTAGAAACAGAGAGACAGAGGGGCTGAGCGGATCAATATGCCATGTGCAACTCTACAATGAAATGAGCCAAAGTTGCGTTGCAGTTGCAATGATTGGACAAAATTGCAAAGACATCACAAACACAATGGCAAGAAAGAGGAAGATGGTGAAAGCTCACCTGAAGTAAACACAGGAATGATGCCAATGGCCAGCCAGCGGTGGATTAAGATGCAGCAGGGGATCCACAAAGCTAAAGCATTCTTTGTGATTTAAAGATTAGATGAAATAACAGATTATGTGTCTGTTAAAGGGTTTCATCTCTGTATCTATCTACTGTGAGTTCCTCTGCTCGATGCAAATGCTGCTAAAAACTGCATTACAGGACTGAAGCAGTGCATTTTTAAGTTAGATTTGCAAGTGAGGTCATATTTACAAATGATTTGCTGCTATACAGTTATTGCAATTCATTTACTGAGGTTCTGCACACATGTTTAGTGCAGATTTTTTTTCTTTGTTCTCAGGCTGTATGTACTTTAGCATTACAATACATCTTTAAAGTTAGACAAAAGTGCAGCAATCCAACAGTCAGTTATTTTTTATATTATTTTACATTTCTGTTTCCTCGTTTTCCTTTTTTAAATATCTCTCAGCAGCTCATAACAGCATAAATATTTATTAATAATTATAATATACTGAAAGTGATTGTTTCAACACCTTAATTGCAGTACCATGGTATTTATGAATATGAGATCGCTGTTACAAGTATATATAATATTAATAAATTCATTATTATAATATTTATTGAGTGATTTATAATGTGCTGTGTTTGTCCTAAAAGTTGCAGAAATATGTTGATGTGAAAGGAACATTTTTAAAAATGCCAAAGAGAAGAAATATATAATATATTCTGGAGATAAAAATTTGATTTTCTCTCTGCTTATGTTAAATTTCAGCAGGAAGCATTTGCTCAGTGAAAGATAATTTAAGTATTACATTTATTTCAGCTTGTGATTTAGATTTAGTTATGTGCTTTTCCAGCTGTGAGCACATGTGTTTTATTCCTAATATGTCCAGCTGAGGGTGTCACACACTTTATTAGCTCTGCAGCTGTAAATAAATGTGAATTTACTTCATGGACTAAGTGTAAATATGGACAAAATTATGTTTTTATTGTCTTCTATCTTCATCTTCAGTCTTAACTTCCATTTGTGAATCCTGATTTCGTTACATAAATTTATTTTTGTCTTAAAAAAAAAGAAAATTGCAAGGACGTGCAAAATTCATTGCCTGAATCACGTTAATGGTTGCAATCACAACATTGCAAAATCCTGGAGGGATTGAACACTATTTTATCTATTGGCTATATTTATGCAATCATAAATGACGCATGGAAGTATAAGGGTAGTAACATTCACAATGTGAAATTGATCAATTTTCATACATAAAGGGTATAATAAGAGTATAAGGCCTAAGGCAGCAAACAGCCAAACTTTAATCCATCAATTTTTCCATCTATGGTGTCAAATCCATGCCAAATTCAATGGTAGCTCACTCTCCTATAAAAACAGCCAAACTAACTGACTTTTTTGACTTTTATGTTGGATATTGAATAGATACAGAGATAATTGTGAGTAAGGGGTCAGTTCTTGCACTGAGCTTTGTTTATGCAGGGCTGGTTAGGGTTTGGATCCATGTTAGACTGTATGACAGTGATACATTACAGTTACACAGCTGATTAATTAAACTGGCACCCACTGCTCAGACACAAAGAAGAGAGGGATGAAAAGAGGGAAAGGTTAAAAGATAATGAAATGAAATCTCCGACACCCAAGACCTCTCTCTCTCTCTCTCTCTCTCTCTCTCTCTCTCTCTCTCTCTCTCTCTCTCTCACACACACACACACACACACACACACACACACACTTGACTCTGAGGATCATCCGTCATTGGCTGGAGATATGAAGAGGGTGTAATACTTCTGTGACCATCATGAAAGGTGTAGAGTAATTGACCTCTGCTTGGCGATTGATCCAATCATGATGGATAGGACGGATCACATGACCCCCGCCATTTAACCTGCTTTCATATTGTTTTTACAGTGTGATTAGCTGAAGGACGAGTTGACTTTATCTCGCTTTCCCCTCGACGTTAACATCTCAGCAAGGCGAGGTGGTAAACACTACTGTTGCCATGCCGACCTGAGTGCATCATCTGCAGTTTCTCACTCAGTATAAACATCCTCCTGTAGTTCATTCAGAGTATAAACTCTCAGCCAAAGTCAGAGCATAGTCCTGTCATGATGACACACTGCAGGCAGGCAGAAACACACACACACACAGCTACACCTACTCACACATGTATACACACAGAAATCCAGACTTTTGAGACTAAGCCACTCGTTTGAGCCTTACACACACAGAAAGAGTTTGTTCTGGTGACCAGTAGAGCAGCAACACAACTGAATGGTCAAACCACAACCGAAGTGTTTTAAGATCGTGGATTATATTTGCTTTTAAATGTCTGATGATGGCTGCACTGCTGCTGAACTGTTATGGTGAATGTCTTTAAAAAAAATCTAAGATCACAACACACCTGAACAATGCAATTAAGCCTGTTGCCAGTGGGAGCCGTAAATCAGGATGTGAGGTTACACCAGACCCCCAAGAACAGAGGCAGGCTTTGAAGGCAGTTTTACATTTTGGCCAAACGTGTAACTACAACTTTCAGATCCATCACTTGACACAATTGGGCCCCAAAAAACTTTTTCCCATGGACTTACATTGTGAAAGAGACATCTGTAAATCAGTGGATACTTTTTTGAGCATCACAACCCTCTGAAATGACTTGTTTCACTACCAGGATTTGATCCATCCAATCCAATGACATTTTTTTAAGTCTAATAGAGCTGCACAATTAAGGGGCTGCGTCCACTAATGCACATTTTCCTGATGCTTGCTGGCTTTTAATCCTTTACAAAGGGAACACTGCATATTTACAGTATACTAAAAATGCCAGCAGTGTGATGAGGCTATACATCTATTCTGTGCTGAGTGTTGCCTGTTTGGCTATTTTTTCTGAGCGCCGAGAGTTGAAAAATGTTCAACCTGGGGTAAAATGCTACGCTTGTCACTAGCACTTTTCACCAAGCCATCCAATCATACGAAATCTTACATTTAAAAGTGCTGAACAACAGCGATTCCTGTCATGAATCCACACGGAGCGGCAGGTCTGTTCTCACTCCCTAATTGCTTCAGCTTTCTCTTCCTCAAGACCAAGTACTTTACCATGTGCATGTGCCCAACTTTTTACTTCTACCTTTGAACAAAAAAATTCTTATCAGCTCATCCTTGAGTTCAAGTAAATTTTTTCCAAAATTTAAATTTCCTCAAAGTGTTCTTAAAAAAATCGCTTTCACAAGAATGAGAAGAATGCAAGGTCACCATGACCTTGCCTTTTGACCACCAAAGTCTGATAAGTTCATCTTGAAGTCTACTATAACACTGGTGCCATTTTTTTAAAAAATCCCCTCAAGGTTTCTTTGAGATATTGCATTCACAAGAATGAGAAAGACCTTTGACCTATGACCACCACAATATAATCAACTCATTGAATCCAATTTTAAGAACACCTCCAAAACCCTCTGAAGCACTCCGAGCTTCCTTCCAAGTTCTCAAAGTCCTAGGTGAGATATTTAAGTTGCTTGTTTTGTCCGATCAACAGTCCAAAACCAAAATATACAGTATGTACAATATAGAACATAGAAAAGTTTACATTTTTCAGATATGGGAAGCTGGAACCCACAAATTGGCATTCTCTCTTTACAAATGATGTTATTATTAAAATAGTTGTCAACTAACCAGTTAACTAATTGCTTTATAGCAAACAAGATGTAATGCATGTTGTGGTCTCTGGGAGCCGCTACACTTACGTTAAGTAAAAATACAACTTTAATATTCTGAATTACCTCTCTAAATATTCACATTAAATTCAGGAGCAGGGATAAGAAATAGAAATTTAAAGAGAATTTCATCAGTTCCTCGAAACAAGGAACATGAATACTGCATATATATATATATATATATATATATATATATATATATATTTTAAATCTTTTTTATTCACTGCAGGTTCAGATCCAGAGTGGGTCCTCTCAGCTGGGTACATGACATGAGTAATAACAAGCCAGTTTTAATAAACCTGAGTCCTGGGGGCGAGAGTCTCAAAATCTTACATGAGTTGTGGGCAGTGAAAGCTAAAGAACTTTCAGCTGTAACTTGTATTTTTTATAGTAATTCCATTACTTGTACCATGCACATCTCAGACTTAACAAAAGTTGATTCACTCTTTGAAGGTTTCGGCATAAATAAGCTGGATCCACTTGACAGGTTCTCCTTAGAGGAACCAATTACTCGGAATTCATTATGGAGGCAGAAAATTATCCAGAATATTTTATCACAACTTGAAGAACTATTGCTCCGAGGGACAAGAGTCACTCAGGCTCAGACTGAGCAAGTGGAGTAATAGCAGCTTGTTTTTTCAGAAAGCTATTTACATTTGGAATTAAGTCAATCATTTTAACTCTGAAATCAACAGTGAACTTTGAGATGTTTGAGTCATTTACATTAAATTCAGCTGACATGTGTTATTAAGAGAAATTGAGGATTTTCAAAGAGATGGAGGCTGTTTGTGGTCAGACTGCAGAGAGAAATCTGAGGAACCGTCAAAGTGCCCAGCATGTTTTTCAATGTATCCCACTGTCAGCTCATCCTTCATTGTACACATGACTGCATAAAAAGGTCGGCAGTTCACACAGTGATAAATTGATTATCAGATAGGGGACCTGATCAATTGACTGATCGGCTGGCCAGTCCAAAAGCTGGCCGAATTGATTTGTAGGCAAATGAAATCCCCATGTGGACCTCTATGCGGTGAAGGTGGCCTCAAGGTGAATGTTCACTCAATCCTGCAAACTGCTGAAGTCACTAATGACTGAGTGTATTACAAGAACTGCTGTTTACTATATGTGCTGCACTTCATCACTAACTTCATTCACTTACAAAGAAAAAAGTAAGAAGAGCACTGATGATAGCAACAATTAGAGTATGTCAAGTAATCACATGTGGTTTACAGGCAAGACAAGAAAATCACCCTAATGGAATGGAATGACTTTTTCTGCATTACTGTTTCTGACCGATATAATAAATGTGGAATATACTATTGAACATATCAAACTGACTGTGAAAGGAATATTTCACCCACACAATGCACACCCTGTGCTACACTGAATTTGAGAGGAAAACTATATTTGTCTGGCATGCCTAAAGGGTGAAGGAGGAATCCAAAAAAGAGAAAATTCTTGATTAACTGCAGTAAAAGGGGGCAGTGTTTAACAACAGCAAAACTATATCAAACACCCATTCACAAAATCTCCCACAACCCATACAGTAAAATCTAAGCCTCACTTATCCATCGTATTTTTAAAATTTCTTAAACATATGCATTTTTCATTGTAACATTAGCATAGGGGTGTGCGATATGACCATATTAGATCGTGAAGAATTAGAATGTGTCCACGATCCGCCATCACGGAGAGATGGTTATATTGTGGTTACAGCGCACGTTCTATCTGTTGTAGTTCTATTCTCATACACGCGACACATCATTTTTTGGCTGGACCACAGAATGCCTTTTGGCTCTGAGAGTGGCCGTGGGCAGAGCAGCCACGTTCATCCACGGGTCCGAGCAGAGCTGCAGAGTGAGGATGTGTTAATGATCAGAGAAAGCAGCCGCCCTCCGCTGTGTGACTGTGTTTAACGTTATAAGTGTATTGTTCTGCATTTTAACATATTTCAACTCTCACACTCCCGGCGTGTGACATACGCTTTCGCTGTCAGTCTCGCATCCTCATGACACCAAAGGAAATCTCACTTCAAAACACTGTGCAACAGAAGAATTGAACAATCATATAATGCAGTGAAGGACTGACTGTAGAATACAGCTGATTATTTGACAACCTAGCAGCGTTTCATTATCACTGATCAAACAGCTGATCTGCCGGACTGCGCAGTGAGAGAGAGACAGACAGAGCAGAGCTTCTCCTCACAGCACCAAAGTGTCTGAATGAACCAACAGACAAATATTCAGAGGTGGAAAGTTTAGACTTCTGAAGACTATTTTGTGTTAGTATCAGATAGGGCTGGGTAAAAAAACTGATTCATCAGTGCATTGCAATATGTTTTTTGCAAATTCAATATCAATTCATAAAATCCTAAAATTGATTATTTCCTTTGTGATGATGCCCCGCTCCTGTGGGGGCAGTGTGAGTGCCGCCAGAGTGTGACTGGTGTTGTTCAGAGGCCCTGCTTAACCCCCAGAAAACGTCTGTTGTTTATTCATTACAATGGCGACAGTGGTGCGAGGTAGTGGTGTGTTAAAATCAAAATCAGCGCCGACAACATTAAAAGTTGACATTTCGATACACATAGTCGATAGTAGTTACGTCGTGTTTGAGCCTCGTGAGTCAGTGTTAAAACACTGCAACAATACGACAAACCTACGTAAACATTTGATACGACACCACACAGATGTTTTGCAAACTGTTGCTAACGCTAAAGCTGTGGATCACACACAAATGTGGGCTGACAAATCCTGCATAAATGTTTATTACTTTTGTTAAGTTTGGCTCGGGCAAAAACATGCACTTTTCTGTACTTTAAATGTTTTATTTGTTGTTTATTAAAAAATAATGTAATGGTGAAATAAGTTTTGGTGTAAGTTTGTTCTAAATCAATACAGATAATGCATGCTTTATTGAACACATATCAGAAGGTATTAATGACTTACACTATATTATCAAAAGTATTCACTCACCCATTCAAATGATCAGAATCAGGTGTCCTAATCACTTGGCCTGGCCACAGGTGTATAAAATCAAGCACTCAGGCATGCAGACTGTGAAACAAGACATTTGTGAAAGAATGGGCCGCTCTCAGGAGCTCAGTGAATCCCAGCGTGGAACTGTCATAGGATGCCACCTGTGCAACAAATCCAATCGTGAAATTTCCTCGCTCCTAAATATTCCACAGTCAACTGTCAGCTCTATTATAACAAAATGGAAGCGTTTGGGAACAACAGCAACTCAGCCACGAAGCGGTAGGCCACGTAAAGTGACGGAGAGGGGTCAGCGGATGCTGAAGCGCATAGTGCAAAGAGGTCGCCGACTTTCTGCACAGTCAATTGCTACAGAGCTACAAACTTCACGTGACCTTCAGATTAGCCCGAGTACAGTACGCAGAGAGCTTCATGGAATAGGTTTCCATGGCCGAGCAGCTGCAGCCAAGCCACACATCACCAAGTGCAATGCAAAGCGTCGGATGCAATGGTGTAAAGCACGCCGCCACTGGCCTCTAGAGCAGTGGAGACGCGTTCTCTGGAGTGATGAATCACGCTTTTCCATCTGGCAATCTGATGGACGAGTCTGGGTTTGGAGGTTGCCAGGAGAACGGTACATTTCAGACCGCATTGTGCCGACTGTGAAATTTGGTGGAGGAGGAATTATGGTGTGGGGTTGTTTTTCAGGAGCTGGGCTTGGCCCCTTAGTTCCAGTGAAAGGAACTTTGAATGCTTCAGGATACCAAAACATTTTGGACAATTCCATGCTCCCAACCTTGTGGGAACAGTTTGGAGCGGGCCCCTTCCTCTTTCAACATGACTGTGCACCAGTGCACAAAGCAAGGTCCATAAAGACATGGATGACAGAGTCTGGTGTGGATGAACTTGACTGGCCTGCACAGAGTCCTGACCTGGACCCGATAGAACACCTTTGGGATGAATTAGAGCGGAGACTGAGAGCCAGGCCTTCTCGACCAACATCGGTGTGTGACCTCACCAATGCGCTTTTGGAAGAATGGTCAAAAATTCCTATAAACACTCTCCTCAACCTTGTGGACAGTCTTCCCAGAAGAGTTGAAGCTGTAATAGCTGCAAAAGGTGGACCGACATCATATTGAACTCTATGGGTTAGGAATGGGATGGCACTTCAGTTCATAGTATGAGTAAAGGCAGGTGAGCGAATACTTTTGGTAATATAGTGTATCTGGGTATTTCTGACATCAACACGCATAACTGAATTGATATTGAAGAAACTGGATCAATATCGAATCAAATCAAAAAATCGTGACCCAAAGAATCGAAATTGAATCGAATTGTAAGGTTCTTGACAATACCCAGCCCTAGTGTCAGGTTTAGTCAGACTTTGGATGGAAGTATTAAGAGCGCATCCTTCTGTGTCTCATCCAGCCGCTAACACTGAGCTCTCATTATTATTACCAGGGGCAGATGTAGTGATTTGGGGGCCTGGGGCCACAGGCACATTGCCTTATTTTCAACCTTTATCTTAATTTAATATGAGACATCCCTAAAATATGTCTTCAGTGTACAGTCTAGTTTTTTCTCAGTTGAAGCACTATTTGCTAGTCTGTTTTATGTCTTCCCTATAGATACACAGATAAACCAATCATAGGGAAGTCATGGATGAAAATGAAAACACCGAAAAGTTTCAACATTGATAATATTTTACTTAAAAAAAAAGATATTGTTCCCATCAAAATGGCGGGGGAAAAAAACTGCACACACAGATGTGTGTTAAAGAAAGGTACTTTGGCCTAAATGTTCACTTGTTATTCTCTTCTTTTTTATTTTAGGGCTATATTTTCTAATTGGGAAAAACAGCTTGGTTGTACTGTACAGTAACATGCACAAATAAAATCCAAAATGAAAAAGGATCGTGATAAAACTGTAATATGATTTTTTTGATATATTGCCCACCCCTACATTAGTATTTAAAACATTTCTTGGTACTCATCCATCCATGAGACTGTTTGTGTGCAAGTGTCTTAAATGGTGAGATCTTTTTCCAATTCATCAGGAATTCTCTCCATTTTTTAAATCTTCGTTCACCATAGAGGCATTTCAGAATTTTTTTTTTTGTCACAAATTACAAATCAATTATTTTTTTCCACACGTGGTGAATACGTAGTTAAAATACAAGTGATCTTTTTGTGGGGAAGCAATTCTTTTAGGAATACAAAACATGGTCAAAAGAATGTGGACATCAAATTTTAAAGTGATAACATGTCATTCTGACACTACGGATGTTAATGTACTGGCACTGCAACAGGTTCTCATCCCAAGTTGTAACATATTGCTGCTTTCTTCCGCATCTACATATTACACTCTAGGGATCTTTTGGACTCTGCTGTGAACGTTCCAACAACATGATGTCAACACAAGCACCATGGTGGGATTACCCTGCACGTGGTTATGTTTAGAGAACACAAGCACATAGCAACCAATGACAGGCTGCCACGGATGGTTAGGTTTAGATAAAAGGGGCACATGCTAAGGTGAAGAAAAAACATAGAACACCGGACTTCCATATGAAAGTCCTGGATTCACCATTCACCAACCCTACTGCCCGCCCTATAGGGACCTTCATGCTCCTTATATTAAGTTGTTACTAACAGCGTTTCAACCTGACGCTTGCCAGGGGCGTATGATGCCGGTCATCAGGGTCTGTCCGGCCGCATTCTCAAGTGCCGCTGTCCGCCCGCATGTCATGCTGCCATGGCAGATGCCATCCAGCCGTCCAGCCATCTGGCTACACATCATACCACTGCAAACAGTTCTGTCCTGCAGCGTTTCCAGCTAAAATCCCCCTAGTGGCATTATTATACAGGCACAAAAGATTGCCTTTGGTATTTCTTTAGGTTTTCCACGATAGAAATATCAAACTGTAGCTGAAACACTCAAGAAAAAAGTTAACGTTGTCTGTAAATTTGTGCCAAAGATTGTCCTTGTTTTGTTTTTTTTAATTTATTTTTTTGGCTTTTGTCGCCTTTATTGGATAGGACATAAATAGTGTGAAAGGGGGAAAGAGAAAGGGGGGTGACATGCAGCAAAGGGCCAAAGCCGGACTTGAATCCGAGGTCGCCGCGGTGAGGACACAGCCTCTGTACATGGAGAACCTGCCCCACCAACCGAGCCACCAGGCGCCCAAAGATGTCTTTTTAATCTGACATTGGTAGTAATGTGTTGACATCACACCATATGGATGTTGGCTGGAGTTTGACATAGTCAGCGGCAGCAGCTGTCTATGGACTGCACTGAAAGACCTCTTACTAAAACTTTCCTCTTTTTTCTATTGTTTTTATTGGTAAACACTGAATAAAAGTAGGTGAGAAAAGGCACACTTTTAATTCAGAAAAGCCTTTAACAGGCCCTACTTCACTACACAATATTGTATGCATTAGAAACTCAGTAAATTCATTACTGCTCTGCACGGCTGAATAAAAGGCCCAATCAGGGATATCCAATAGTTGATGGTGTCTACGGCACGCAAGCGCACACACACACACACACACACACACACACACACACACACACACACACACAGAGAGAGAGAGTATCTAATTTAGCATTTCTATAGACTTTGAAACACATAGTAAGGAGGTACTAAGGTGTGACTCGCATGGTAAGAGGAAGTATTGATCAGTGGACTGTGGTCATGATTGTTGGTAATCTGACTGCCAAGATGCTCTCTTTCTCTCTCTCTCTCTCTCTCTCTGTCCCTCTCTCTGTCTTTCTCTCTCTCTCTCTCTCACACACACACACACACACACACACACACACACAAATGTGAACAATGCATCATTTACACATAAAATACTCAAATAAGCACAAAATACTCCCACATGCAAATATGAAACTCATATATCCTGTTAAAAAAACAAAACATAAACTCGTGCTCTGAATGTTATTAGTGAAACCCTGCAATAATTAAACGGTAGTGAAAAGTAATTAAATTCACACACACACACACACACACTTGAGATCAACTTGGGTGATTTATGATTCTGAACGCGGCGTACACACATACATGGATCTTAACACTCGTCCTCCTGTGTCCACTCTACCACCCACACAGTCTCACTTAATAATGATTAATCTCAGAAAAAGCCCCGGTGTGCTGAATAATGGATGCTTTTCTCCATTCCTGCAGTTTAAATATATACATATTACCCCATGAATAATTAACACCTTCATTTCACAGCTGTCTCTTGAACACAGGATGGAAAGGAGAAAGGATTTAGTTCACCACTGTCCTTCTTCTCCTGCCTCTGCAGGGCCAACAGGGCATATAACAATATTTCAACAAAATTTAGTTGGACACATCATTTTTCACAGTTGACATTCTTGTTCAGGTTCCTATAACTGGCACACACCAGCATCCAACACAAATGTATTCTTTTGGTTTTGGTTTGTAAAGAAATCTGATTTCTCTACTTGCTCAAATCTAAATACAATCAAAAGGAGACTGTCCTCTTCTGAAGAACAAAACGGTTGGTCGTCCCAAGACAATGTATTATTATGAATATATGACCAGAAGAGTTAGCAGCCATGTAAATTTTTAGTGGTGAGGTGGAATTTCAACATAAAATCCAGACACCAAAAGCCACCTTTCACAGCTGTACCATACGCAGCCTGCTAGTTGCGAAAACAGCCAGACAAAATCGTTGGTGTTGTGATCGTACGTCAAAAGTACGTAATGAGTGCGATAAGAGAATGGGCTGGTATAACTCATATATTTTGGAAGACCGTACTCATGTGACATCGTGCTCAGTAGTGTAAAAAAATTATGCAATGAAGAAGTAAAAAAATACGAGTAATGTAAAAAAGGTCTAAGTCTAGTAAAGAGGCAGACTCATTTGGTGGACGGGTCACAACACAGCACTTTACCGGGAAATCAGTACTTAGAACCAAATGGACTTATAGCAAACTTTGAGGTTTGCTATAAGGTATGTCGTCACCATGTTTCTTCTCCGAAACGTAACCACAGTAACTGTCGTTGCTTCAACCTTACCTTCTTAGCTTTACATTCAGTGCGTAAGGTCATTCACGGGGCACTCATTAGTAGTATATCACACAAACTGGGCATTTTCATAGGATATCATATGGAACACTGTATGAGGATACATTGGCTCTCAATTCATACAGTGTGTACATAATAACAAATATGTTCCATAGATATCTCGAGCTCACACTTGACATTGAACTTTCTTGGATGAACAGTTGGCAAGAAAATGTAAGGACAGACAAAGAGGCTCCTTCCATTTTAGTTAAAATCTTGGGTGCTGTCAGGCTGTAGGCACAGAATTAAATATTAAATTATAAATTAAATATTGCATCAAACAGAAGATGACAACTTCATAGGGGGACCAGAGTTCAGTAACAAGTTCGAAGCGAGGGCGAGTGTCACTTGCACTCATGATGTACACTAATTAAGCCATGGATATAGAGTCAACTGCAAAAAAAGTTTTAAAAATTCATCACTTGATATTTTCCAACTCACATTCTACAGCACGGCTCTCCGTGTGCCAACTATCACTCAAGTATTGCATTAGATCTGTAACAGATGGATTAGATGAAGATGTCGTTAGCGCTGTTACATTAAAATGCTTGGTTTCACTTGTCATGGATCCTTTATGCTGGTTCTTATCATTTCCCTCCCTCTAGACCTCCTCTGCTGCCGCTCCATGCCATCCAAACTTTCCAATAACACATTAATAAGGACAGAGCAACTGTAGCCAGCAGAGATTAAAGTTGGATTAAGCAGATTACAAATCAGATTGAAACTTCCCAGCAGCATTAGTGATGATACCTGTGATCACCAGACCATGGATGGGGCATGACACTAACAATACTGACAGGACTGAGGCATATATTTAACTTTTAGGGTGGTTTTTAGATTCAGGACCTGGGCCCGGATCCAAGTACGCTTGACCCCATTTCAGCTGATTAGTGTGAACACAAGAGTCCTGGAAACCATACCGGAGTCCACTTGAAAAAGTGATCCCAGGCATAGATATAGAAATGTAGATATCTCATAGCATCAATGTAGATATCTCATAGCATCAACTTCTACTACATTTCAGAAAAAATACACACATTAAATGAAGTTGCATGAAATTTAAAGTAGCAGAAAATGCAAATACTTAAGTAAAGTGGCAGTACCTCAAAACTGTACTAAAGCACTGTATTCAAATAAATGTACTATGTTACACTCCGATATCGCTTATTTATAAGTCCGTGCCTGCATGTCCCAGTGCTGTGTCTATTCCAAGGATCACTGCTTTAACATAGAGCTGATTAGATCCTCCAGTAAGTAACCACTATCATATTTATTTTCCGATGTTTGTAACAAAACAAATTTCATGAAAATCGGTTCAGAATTAAGCGAGTTACAACTGATTTTGTTGTAAAATCTGAATCTCTCCATTCACAAGTATTTGTTTAATAGCAGATTTTGACCCCAATATGGTGCCTGTGCAGACACACGTCAAACCGGGAACGCTGTATCTACCTTTCTATATCTATGGTCCAAAGCACAATTCATGTATTCTCAGGTACGGTCTGCAGTAAGTGTGAGGCAAACAAGCTCGTATTTGTGTGTGCCGCGGTCACTGCCATTATAAAAACATAACTTCTCTCAGTGGTTTGGTAGCTTGTCTGCACATTTTCAAATGCACTGTGGAAATCAAAATATTATAGATATTCCAAACAACAACTGGTCTGTTTCGTACCTTACAGACAACCACAAGTTGTAGTCACTGAGTAGAGTTTTAAAGGCATTAAATGCATTCCTCAACGCCCCCCTTCTCTTCTGAAACCTTCATATCCCTGCAGCACTGAGGCCAGTTTCCTGCATGGAACATTAACTAGTGTGCCTAGTTGACGACGTGAGTGGTTGCATCTTTTTCTTTGTGTGTGTTGAGTGTCCAAATAATGATGTTTTTCTGCAGGCCAACCCAGAGGCTATCGTCCCCCCAGTCCTCATTGAAAAGCCTATGGGATTTTTCCATTGGATTTTGGATCACTCCAGAAAAGAAGCTCTGTGGTAAACAAACATTTATGGTATTCACAGGTTTTGTCCTGCAAGATAATCTTCACAAATGAACACCACTGTCAGGACTTTTGAAGCCTAAATGTAATCACCAGAAAAAAGCTATTGCTAGGCTACAACGAACTACACTACAGTCACAATGCCACTGCTGGAAGGCAGTATAGCCGTGTTCGATGTAGCTCAGTGTGAGGATGTTCTATTGTCTCATTTGGCAACTTGTTAGCAACCATCATTTTTAAGACACAGAGAAGCTTCAAAGTTCCAAGTGGGGTATTTACTTGTGTATTTTATGTCATAGCACAAAATGTTAAAGTCTCTTAAACTAGCAAACTAAAGACCTTAATCGAGACATCTTTCCAAGAACCCATTCAAAAATCCCACTGACTTTAAGACGAAGGGACTGGATGTGCTAAAATGCTAACAGATTTGCAGGTTCTCTGTTGGCAGATTGCAAACCAACCAAGGCCTATGTGTATGCCGCCACCTACTATCAGAGTAGCAGACTACTGTTAAAACACCCTAAAATTAAGTGATTATTTATCAAACAGAGATATGTCTGGGCAGGGCTGTTTTCTCCCTTCAGTCTTTGCTGTAAGGCAGGTCGAACCTTGTAGGCTAATTTTCAGTATTCACAGGCATTTGTTGAAAAGCTTTGCTGTTTGTGCATGTGGAGCAGGAATGCACCGGAGAACTGTAGATGGAATATCAACAGAAATCTTTTTAGCAAGGTCACATCCAGAAGGGCAGGAATGTAAAGTAGCAGAGGCAGTGTAGTTACACAAAATGTTGTGTACACATGACTTCTGTTCACAATGAGATGCAGAAGAATATCTGAAAACATGCCTTATGGCCACGTGATGTAACCAAATTAATTAAACAGTTGCAGCCTCTGAAATGCTGCACAGCACAGTCTGATGCTTTGAGTTTACCACACTGTGTATGTGGGCCATAGTATTAAATAATAAAGCTGACTTTTTATCTGTGCGTTGCTTTCCGTGGAGAATTTCAAAGAAGTGAAGTACAAGGACGGCATATCTCACATCACAGACTGGCTGACCAGAGAGCAAACAAACACTTGTGAACTCACAGATGGAGTTCAGCCCATCAACACTGCAGTCTCCACAGCCGAGCACCTAGGAGAACAACACCTACACACACACCTACACATAAGTATCAATGAGCACGACCTCAATCTTTGCTGCCTCCACGCTGGTGCTGCAGAGATCCAGCCACCCCCACATGCCCTCAATCTACAGATTAACTGTGTTAAGTGTGTGTGAGGGAACATTTTGATCACTCTTCAGAACAGTGCTTCTGAAATTTAAAATTTTCATGACTTTTGAGATGAAGAAAACATTGTCCTATGTAAAACTTAAGAATAATTGTGGGGTAGTTGATTTGATAAAAATCAGCTGCCATTAAAGTGAAGATGTCTTTTCACCACTGAGGAGGACCAACTGCTGTATATCACACTGGACCAGACCCTAAACCATTGGCCACTCCAGACACCCAAGATTTAGATAGTTGAAGGCGGTATCATGATACAGGATATATATCTTAATATTTTGAAATATCCTTTACACTTATGTTTACTACTAAAATACAAAAATACTGAATGAACTGCTGTTACAATAAAGTTAAAAGAAATAGCTACTATCAACACAGTTCAAAACTTTAGTGTTTAAATGACATTTCATAAAATACAATTACAAGAAAGACAAATTAAGTACTTTTACGATGAAATTTGAAAAAGTATTTTTATAATTACAAAAATCAAAGTGGGACCCATGGTGCTTTTATTTTGAGGGACCTGGCTCAGGCAGGAAGTGTTAATGTTTTTGTTGTGGACTTGAAGCTTCAGGTCCACAGTTGGATGTTAGCGTTAGCAGATAGTTAAATTTTTTTTATTTATAAGTTGCTCTGGTGCTCTGTGGTTGAAAAATGTGACTAAATGGTTGCGACTGGAGCTTTGTTAATACAAACACACACCTCACCTGCTCAACCTACCACCAGTACCACTCATTAAGTTAGACTGTTACCGCAGCGCTGTTAAATGTGATAATTTATTCTCTGCAAGTTGCAAACAAAACAACATTTCCCAAGTTCATATATTTATAGTATTTGCTAATCGGAGGAGTGCTCTGTGGTAGCAAAATGTGACTAAATAGTTACGGTATGGAGCTCTGCAAAACCTGCTCTGTGTGTGTCTGTGAGAGTCTGAGAGCCATAGAAGAGAGCAAGAGAACCAAAAACAGTGGCTTATAAAAATAACATGACAATCTATACTCAATTTTCAAAATAATAGTCATTTTGTGCATCGAACACGGAACAAGCCGCGATACATTGAGTAAATTCAATATATCACCCACCCCTAATGGGCCTCATAAAAAAATATTTTTTATGGTAAATGGACTTGCACTTGTACTGCGCCTTTCTATACTTTTAAATGCACTGCAAATCCCACAACACAACACAAAATGTGCTACAATACATCACAACACAACAGAAGTGTTTCCAGAGGACACTTAATAATGATGCACACACATGCAAATATGCTTGTTTTGGCCACAGTTTGTGACTTAATGGCGACAGCTATCCATCAGTGGTGTTGGAAAATGAAATAGAATGCAAGTGTTCTTTACGGCAGCCAAGCCAGCCTCCACTATGAAAAAAGTCAGTTTACCTAATCACCACGTTTGTAAGAGTTGACTTAAAAAAAAAAAAGCTTCATTCTGGTTAATCACATTTATTCAACAAGTCAGTCAGTCAGTGAGTCTGTCATATGTTAATGATTAAATAAATACATAAACAAATGAATATATGAATGAACCAGTGAATAAATAGCTAAATAAACACAGAGATAAGTTAATACACAAATAAATAGAAAAGATAAATTAATTAACACAACAAAATGAGTAATATCAGATAATACATTAAAATAATAATAAAACATAATAACTAGATATTATATTGTTTTATCATTTTAATGATCATATAATGTTAATTACGCCAACACAGCACCTGCATCTCAACAGGATTTACAGTACAGGAACACTCAGAGCTAACGGCAAAGTAACCAAGGGATGATGTATCACAAAATGAGGATGCCTCACTAGGAGGTCCTGCATCACCCCAGGGTTCCACATTGATTTAAGAATGATTTACAGCTCGGAGTAATGTCTATGATCAGAATCGATCAGATCAGTTGCTATGGATTCAGTGGACGATCCATTCTAGCATCAACCCTGCCGTAGGTAGCTGTCCAAGATGGGGGACCGCTCGTGCATGCGCAGAATAAATAGGGTTGGCAGCATGGATCAAGTACTGACAGCGGCCCCTTTGGCATTTGCCAGAAATGCCAGAGCGGCCAGTCCAAGCCTGACTTAAAGGACGTGAACAAATTAAAATGCATATACAAGACACATGATCATCTACCAACGCCCTCCACTCACATCCCTTTCTGTGGCTAGAGTTCTATTATTTACATGTTTAGACTTGGGGATAAACAGCTGGAAACTGATGGTAGTAATGGTAACTCTCATATAATGGGAACACAGAATAGACACAAGCAGATTTGATTAAAGGTCTATATGAGCAGCTGTATACCCAAAGCTGTGGTTGAGCGTGCCCTATGGGCTGCAGCTGAGAGAGTCAAATTCAGTCCAAGTATCGCCTCTAACCTTCTAGTGAACTGTAATGTTGGCGTTACCATCCAGACCTCACAGCTCATCATCAAAGAGGGACAACCATTGACAGTCTAATGGCTGATGGCCCGGCCTGGCTCACAGCATATAGGGGACGAGTGTTTCCCTGCCAGGGCCGTCCCATGAGGCTCTCTAACACTGCAGCCTGTCAAAACCAAAGTATGTGATATCACTTGGAAAAAGGTTTCCGGCTGAGAGGGCTGGATTGTTCGGCTGGGTAACTGCATTTTCTTTTATTTGAAAAACTTTGGGCCATATAGTGCATTTCTACCCATGTGTGAGCAGAATCTGGAGTTGAAAGAAAGACAAAGAGGCAGAGGCAAAGAACAAAGGCCAGAGTTAAAAGCAGAGTCTAGATACTGTACATCTAAATGTATAGAGCTGCGTGTTTGAGAGGAAAGGGGAAATTCAAGGACTAGGAGAACAACAGGAAGAGACGGAGGGAGAGAGGGAGAGAGAGAGAGAGAGAGAGAGAGAGAGAGAGAGAGAGAGAGAGAGAGAGAGAGAGATGTGTTTCAGGCTGCCAAAAAGCCAGTGAGATCTCCTGTTGATCAAAGGCTGCCTCTCTCCTGCTATCTCTCTCCATCTCTCCTCTCAACTTCTCCTCACATCTTTTTTGACAGTATTACCAAATCCCCACAAGTGCCAGTTGGAGAAGTGAATCAAATATTCTGTATAATCTGCTGATGGCAAGAGTGAAAAAAACTTCTTGCAAACTGACATCCAAACACACATTTCTGACAGCCCAGAATCTGTATCTTCATAGTCATTAAACAGCCAGCGGAGAGCCGCCCAAATCAATCTGCGCTCACATACAGTACACAGGTATATAAATATATAGACTGGAAAGCTCTCAAAGCGTGTGATGTAACCAGGAATCTGGGTCAGCGCTCTTTAACTGAGTGAAGCAGACAGTTTTTGTACGAAAAAAGCAACTTGACTGATTTCAACAACCTAAAAAGGCCGATTTACTGTATGCTGCAACATGCAGCGTTAATGTCGTCAACGAAAACTACCAGCAAGACTGCAAACACATGTCTGGTGAAAAAAAAGCTAGTCAGAGTTGAAGAAAGGAAAACAACGTAATATCATATCATCATGTAATATGGAGCCATAAGTAAAACATCAGCTAAGGGCCCCTCCTACCTGATCCATGATCCAGGGGAACCATTTGCCACTGCCAGTCACACCGGACAGCCAGGTGCTCCCGATACAGTTCAACGACCTAAGCAGAATACAGAACAGGATGAAGGATTAACAAAGAGTATTTATTGAACAGAATATAAAGAATCGAAAATATTTAGAATAAATATAAAACTAGGAAAATAAGGAAAAAAGGAAACTTACCTGAAAATTAGTAAAGAAAGAAAGAAAAATACAAATATCAATAAAGTTTTTTTTTTTATGGAATAAAGTGTTTAAAAATTATAATGATTTTCTCATTTTGTAACATCCCTATCTCTAAGGCTTAGGCCAGTAGAAAGGGGCCAGTTGAGGTGGTTCGGGCATCTGATCAGGATGTCTCCTGGGCGCCTCCCATTAGAAGTGTTATGAGTACATCCAACTGGTAGGAGGCCCAGGGGCCAACCCACAACATCCTGGAGGGATTACATATCTCATCTGGCCTGGGAACGCCTAAGTGTCCCCCAGGAGGAGCTGGAAAGTGTTGCTGGGAAGAGGGATGTCTGGAATACTCTGCTCCGCCTGTCCCCGTGACCCAGCCCCGGATAAGCAGAAGAAAATGGATGGATGGATGGATGGATGGATGGATGGATGGATGGATGGATGGATGGATGGATGGATTTTGTAACATATTTTTAAATATATAATCATGATAATCAGAAATGCAGTTTTTTTTTCTTTTTTCCCTTGCTAGTTTTTTTCCGTAGCTTTTTCAAAAATAATTTTCTGAAATTTGTGGAATATTTCTTACCAAGATGCTTGTTGCCTTTTCCCATTTTGAAAGAAATTGTACCAATTTGGTCAGAGCTGAAAGGTTTAAATACTTAAATATGCACAGTTAATTTCCTAGCTTTATCCTTTTTTTCCTAAACCTTTTTTCCTAGCTTTTCAAAAATAATTTTCTAAATCTACTAATTTTTTAGTTTGTGGAAGATTTCATACCAACCCTCTCTTTGCTTTTTTCCTATGTTTTTGAAAGAAATTGTACCAATTTGGTCAGAGTTCAAAGGTTTAAAAACTTAAATACAGTTTATTTTCTAACTTTTTTCTTTTTTTCCCCTGACTTTTAAAAAATAATTTTCTACATCTACTAATTTCTTGAAATTTGTGGAACATTTCATACCAAATCGCTCATCGCCTTTTCCCCATGTTTTTAGAAGAAACTGTACCAATTTGCTGAGCTGAAAGGTTTAAATGCTTAAACGCAGTTTTCTTTTCGTAGCTTTTCTTTTTTACCCCCCTAAACTCTTTTTACCCTAGCTTTTAAAAATAATTTTCTTAATTTGTGGAGCATTGAGTGTGGTGAGTGTTTGCAGGCTTGTGAATAAGCTGTTGCTCCACTTACATCTTGCAGCAGCTTCTCCAGGTTCTCCTGGAGCTCGTAGAAGTAGCGGGAGGTGATGAGGCCCTCTCTGCTTTTCTCCAGGCAGTCTCTGGACAGCTCAATCAGCTGATGGTGGATGAAGCTCAGGACCCCCCGTATCTATTTTCCAAAAATAAGAATAGGCATAATAATTCTTTTTTTGAAAAGGCCAGGATCACACCGTTCATACTTGTACTTGAATAAATTCACTTAGTTACTTTCCAAAACTTCTAACATAAATGCATACATTTAACCATTTTTCTAACTAAAAAATAACATTTTTATTGATAGCAGTTTGTAAAATATTCTGTTCTCAATGAAAATAAGAAACAGTTCTTAATCAGACCTGACTCTTGACTTATTTATTTTTATTTATTTATTAATATGATCAAGGTAAATACTGAGGCAGACAGTAGGAATATACATGTTTAAAATTTAGTAATTTAGTAATTTTTCTAAATTTAATTTTAAAAGAAAGGGGGGAGCAGTAGGATTATATAAGTATTCACTAGCTTTTACTCTTTTTCCTACATGAAATACTTTTGTTGTATACTGTTTATGTCTAATAGGTATTCTGGCAATATTTTGTGATGTTTATTTTTATTTTCCCCTTTCATTTTGCATGTTCAAAATAAAGATCTAAAACTGAACATCTACTAACATTTTTCTCATCACAATTCATAATTAATCTGGAAAGTTAAAAGAAACTGTTTAAAAGAGTTTTTGTTTTGTTTTGTTTTTTTACCAAAGTTGAAACTCTAACATCACATCCTTTTTAGGTGGAAAGCAGGTTTATGTGATTGTACTATCAGCCTGAAACTAGATTAAAATCCAGTCTCTTAAAAAGTACTGGCAATATGTTATTATGGTGGCCCTGAGTGTCAAAACACAACAACATTACAGAAAACAGAATTTCCAAAAATACTAAAGCATTTCCCCAAACAATGCATGTTTTGTTTTCTGAATTTTGTTTTGGTAATTGATTTTTTTTATTTTGGGAGGTTTTGGAAAATATTGCAGTGTTTTGGGAAATGTTGTAGTGTTTTGGAGAATGTTGTGTTTTGACCCTCAGGGCCACCATATACTACTGAGAAAAACAACAAAACACATTTAAAATGAAACTAACAGATGCAAAACCAATACTACATGAAGTTCAGAGCACAGCAGCCTCAGCTCACACTGAGTGAACACTGGTGAACAACACACATTAACACACGACAGCTCCCAATCCACCCTCTCAGTAACAAGCATGACTGTATACAACAGATCTAAATTCATGAAGTGTGCGGCACGCTCTTTGATGAAGCTCCATATTGACTGTAATACTATGCGGCATTGCACAATTTTCCACGCATGATCAATTCATGATCTACTGTATGAAATGAGGCCACCCAGTGAATCTAATCTGCATATAGACGGCAGCTAATGGAGCATTTTAAAGTTAGTTTTTTCATCGGGGAGGTTTCTCCTGAGAGCTGTGGCCTCCTTTAGATGAAGCGTGTCTTTACCAAAGGCTCGGCACCAAAGAGCTTCACTTAGTGACAGCAAATCTCAACATGCCATACCTTAATTATTCTCTTTACTCAGGGCAAGATGGGCATTTGGAGGAAAAAAATCGAATTCTCTTTGTTGTGTGCACGTCTTTGCCATGGGAACGTGGGGAAGAGTACCTGTAGGAAAATACTTTCAGATGAAAAGTAATCTGAAACTAGTTCTCAAAGGCTGCTGATGGACAATAAAATGCTGTTTTGGCTTTAACCCTTTGAAAGCCAAAGAGCCATTACTTTCCTTGTGCCGCTCTCAGATGCCTCTCACAGGTTTTTAAACCTTTAACTCTAAGCAAATTGGTTCATTGCTTAAAAAAAAAAAGAAGGAAAAAAGGAAATGATCACTTTGGTAATAAATGTTTCAAAAATTTTGAGAAATTATTAGATATAATTTTTTTTAAATAGGGAGAAATGATTAGGAGAAAACTATGTGTAATTATCATATTAAAATGATGTTACAATGTTTCATAATTGTAAGTAATTTTTTCAGGTTTTTTTTATTATTATTTCCAAAATGTTTGTTAATTTTTTTTAATTGTATTTATCTGTATCTATTTATAATTGTAAGAAAAAGTAAAAGAAATCCTCTGCAATTTGTAAGAAAAATAAAACAAAACAAAACAAAATAAAATATTATTATTATTTATCTTTTTTTATTACAATTTGCAGGTAAATTCTCGCACTTTTCTTAATTAATTTCTTAGCAATTTTTGGTTAATTTATTCCTTTGTTGCTCACTTTCGCCTTCTTTCCATGTTTTTGAAAAAAGTCAGTTATGTCCCAGTTCATTTGGTTATTCTACAGCTGTTTATCCAGAGTATGTCTAAAAGGAATACAGGCACAGAGACCACAGAAACACAGTCCAGATTCAACAAATCAAACAACAGGACACAGCAAAACTCTGTAATCATGTCACTTCACTACCAGCCAAAGCACACACAGAATAAACTGAGTAGCAGACCAGAAAATTCCCATTCATGTGACCCAAATGCCTGAAAAGAGTTAAAATAATAATAATAATAATAAGACTTACCTTTCTGTGAACGTCTCTCTTCTCATCTCGTCTGCTTTCCTGCTCCAGATACTCTAACAGGTGGATCCCAGAAACACCAAAAAACAGGCTCTGAAATGATCCCAAACAAAATGATGCGCGACTGTATCCAACTCACTCTTTGTTTCCTTCTCGGCTTCATGTAAAAAACGGTGTTTAGACAGCTAAACGTTAATTTTGTGGAGAAATGTTTGGGAACCGCTTCCTGGTTGTGAGAGGGCCTGTGACACAGGTGTAGGCGGTGAGCCTCTAACAGTAACTCTCAGAGTCAGCGGGCGGCTGGCAGTCCTCTCATGTCCACCAGGGGAACAGGCTCATTCACTCTACACTGCGCAAAGTGAAATTGAGAATACAAAATATGCCTAATAGAAACACGTCTATTTCGGGGAAAACAAACCAAAAAAACTCCTGTTTATCATAAAAAGCCATATTTCGCAAAACTGCAATGGAAACACTTTTTTTGCTTTGCTTTTTTTTGCTTTCATAGCTCATATGATGTGTAACAGCGGGTGGCAGTAATGCGACTTCATGGATGCCAACCGCCATTGAACCCGAAGAAGAAGAGAAAGTACAAACAAAGTCACATGACATTCTATAAAACATGACTCAGCATGTGTGGACGGAGGACAAGACCAAGGCCTTCTTAAATCTGTAACGAGACATTACGGCGATGTTGGATTGGCCTTAATGAGTTGCTGCAATAGAAATAAACCTTACGATGTTTTAGACGAAAAATCGCGTAACATCGCGAGACAAGTCGCATTATATCACTCAGTGGAAAAGCAGTCATCTCGCAATTATGTTTTATCGAAATTTCGAAAAATGTCTCGTAGGAAAAGAATCCAGTGGGTTCTGATTTGTTTGCAGATCAGATTTAGACGTGAGAGCATAAAAAAATGTGCATATGCATCTGTTATTTTGGGAAGCATTCCTATGCAGAAATAAATGAAATAGGATACAGATACTTTAGTGCATAGATGTCAAACTCTGGCCCGCGGGCCAAATATGGCCCGCAGTGTAGTTATATTTGGCCTGCGAGGCAATACCAAACGACTACTAGAGCTGGCCCTAATACATCCATGAGCTGGCCCGCTAGGATTATTCAGCGCATGTACCGCTAATACTACAAATCCCAGAATTCTCTGCTCGTGTTTTGGCGCGTCAATCAGTACAGGACACATAAACACCCTCTCCTCTATTGACAGTTGTCTTAGCGAGTTCATGCTGCCACTGGCACCGTGCTACCCATCCCCAAAATGGCGAAAAGAAAGGCAGAAAACAGGAGCTTTCTGGACAGGTGGGAGGCAGAATATCTGTTTACAAATGTTAAAGACAGACCTGTTTGTCTTGTATGTGGAGCCAACGTGGCTATAACCAAAGAGTACAACATTAAAAGACACTATGAAGCGAAACACCACAAGTACAAGGACATGGACATGACTCAAAGGCGCCAGAAAGTAGAGGAGATGAAAAGAAGTTTGGTTTCACAACAGACTATGTTCAAAAAAGTAATGTCACAAAGTGAGGCTGCTGTAAAGGCGAGTTTTATTGTGGCAGCAAAAATCGCAAAATCAGCCCGGCCCTTCAATGAGGGAGAGTTTGTGAAAAAGTGCATGATGAAAGTTTGACCTCGTGTGCCCAGAGAAAAAGCAAGCATTTTCAAACGTGAGCCTGAGCAGAAACACAGTAGCTGATCGCACATGTGATATTGCCACCAATCTATATGACCAGCTGATGGAAAAGGGGAAATATTTTCTTGCATTCTCTCTTGCTGTGGATGAGAGCAGCGACACATCTGATGCTGCCCAGCTGGCAGTCTTCGTCCGTGCAGTGGACTCAAATCTGTGTGTTACGGAGGAACTTTTGGGCATGGCACAACCACGGGAAAGGAAATCTTTGAAGACGTATCCAAATGTGTAACTGAAATGAAGCTGATTTGGGATAAACTCGTGGGATTAAGGACAGATGGTGCGCCAGCGATGTGCGGTCAAAAGAGTGGACTGGTGGGCAGGGTGCGGGAGAACTGTGCGGGTGAGCTAACTGTTTATCACTGCGTTATACATCAAGAAGCACTGTGTGGCACAGCCCTAAAGATGTAACGTGTTATGACCACAGTAACACGAGTACTTAACTTTATAAGAGCCAAAGGTCTAAATCACGGCCGGCTCAAGTCTCCTCTGGAGGAGTGTGGTTCGGAATACGCATACGTGCCTTATCACGCAGAGGCGACATGGTTAAGCCGAGGAAACAGATGTTTCGAGCTCCATGAGGAAATATGTCAGTTTCTGGAAAGCAAAGGGAAAGACACAGCAGAGCTCCGGCAGCAAAGGTTTCTGTGTGAGCTGGCCTTTATGTATGACACGCTGAACCTGCAGCTTCAGGGGCGGGAGTATCATCACAGACATGTGCGCTGCAGTGAGGGCTTTTAAAACTAAATCGTGCCTGTGGGAGAATCAGATGCTGCAAGGAAACATGGGCCATTTTCCCTGCTGCCAAACAATCAAAAGGCATATCTCTACCGCCGTGTTCCCATGTGCACAGTTTGCTGAAAAACTCAGCGTACTCAGCGCCGACTTTGATGTCCAGAAATGTAGGTTTAAACTGCTCAGTAATCCGTTTGCAGTTGACGTGGAAAACGCACCTACCAACCTCCAAATGGAGCTGATTGAACTCCAGTGTAGTGACACGCTGAAGTCAAAGTATGATGCTGTGGGTGCCGCACAGTTTCCACATTTCATCCCTGACACAATGCCTCAGCTCCGCACCTCACCAAGCTGCTCAGATGCTCTCCATGTTCGGCACTTATCTATGCGAGCAACTGTTCTCCTCCATGAAGATGACCAAAACATCTCACAGGAGTCCTCTGACAGACCAACACCTTTGCGCCATCCTGAGGATTTCCTCAGCTCAGAGCCTGAGCCCAGATATTGATGAACTAGCATCCAAGAAGAGATGCCAGGTATCTGGCCTGAACACAGAGTAGATCAGTGTGTAGCAAACTGAGCTACAATTAAAGTTGTCTTTATGCACTTTTTCGTGCTAGTCCAAGGCATGGGCTTGAATGGTTGCACGTTCATTGACTACTAATAATTGAATATTATTAGTAGTCAATTGGTTTATTATTGTTATTTTATTTTAAATCTATTATTAGCCTGTGGAAAAAGATTACTGTTAAATTTAAATTTAAAGAAGGCTGCAAATTAAAAAAGAGGCATACGATTTTTATATAAATTTTATTTAAGAAAATTATGCCATTGATGCGTTGTTTTTTTTATTTGAAATTCGATTTTGCATGTGTGTAATATTAAGTTATATCAAGCTTTGCTTGTTCCATATTGTTTGAACTTGTTTGGGTCCATTTTTCAATAAATATCAATGTTGGCCCGCGACTTTGTCCAAGTTTTAAATTTTGGCCCACTGTATATTTGAGTTTGACACCCCTGTTTTAGTGCATACAAGACGTGAAACTCAAAGCACAAAAGAGGAGAAACGAGGAATCATTCAGTGCAAAACACTCTTTAAATATGGAATTTATCTCAGACCTTTAGGACTGCATGAGAACTCAAATTAACCCTTTGAAACCTGGATTGTCATCCGTTTTCTTGTGCTATGTTCAAATGTCTTTCACAAGCATTTAACCTTTGAAACCTGACAACATTGTTTGGATTTCTTTGAAACGCATGGCTAAAAAGGCAGGGAGCAACTTGGTAAGAGAAGTCCCGCAAATTGCAAGAAATTAGGAAAAGCTGAGAGAAAATGAACTGAAAATACGTTTTTTGAAAAAACTAACAAGAGAGAGAGAATAATAAGAATTTTTTAAAAGGTAAAATTCAAGGAAACAAACTAACTATGGATATGTATTCAAACTTATTTACATTCATGTCACTTTTTTTTCAGGACATTTCTTTGTTGTTGTTTTTTTTAATTTAATTTATTATTATTACCATTTTCATTCCTATTTTTGCTCCACATCTTGTTTATTTTCAGTAAATTCTTGTCAAATGGCTCGATGCCTTCCTTCCATGGTTTTCAAAGAAAGTTAACCAGTTTGCTCAGGTTTCAAGGGATTAAGACAATCAGAAGAAGACAGACAACTTAAAGGAGAATTTTGCCAATTTTTAAAATTTCCCGTTACTCACATAGTCTGAGACAATCCAAAGCTATTAGTTAACAAGCACAGGTCTCCCCCCAAAATCCAAAAACTAGAGAGTTTAGAGTTGTAAAACTTCTGTAGCTGCTCCATTGGAATTGGAATTCTTAATTCAGGTGGTGCTCCCATTTAAACAGCTTAAAGAACACAAACCTAAAGAGAAAATAGAGAAGGAGGCGAGCAAATATATTTAAGTCAGTTTTGAGTGTCAACACAGGACTCTGATATGACGAATTAGGAGTGCACGATATTGTTTTTTATCCGTGACATTTAGATTTCCCGAGAGCTGAGGGGCCCAAACCAGGGAAAGCATGTGTACAGATGTCCACATACCTTTAACCCTTTAAAAACTTGGGCAAATTGGTTTGATTTCTTTCAAAAACACAAAAAGATGCAAAAAGCAACGAAAAAAGAAATGGCCCAAATACTTTAAGAAATCAATAAAAAGTAAAAGTAAACGCCTGAAAATTTGTTTTTGAAACAAAGAAAGTAAAAGCACAAAGGGCAAACAAGACTTGCTGAAAAGTGCTTCAAAGATTATATAATTCTGTAACATAATTTTATATATGTAATTATGATAATTATAAATCTATTTTTTTCCAAATGTTTCCCTTTTTTCCTAGAATTTTTCTAAATATGCAAATTTCTTGCAGTTTTTGTAACATTACTCCCCAAGTTGAATATTGTCTTTTTTCCATGTTTTTGAAAGAAATCTCACCGCTTTGCTCCATGGTCGAGGTGTAATGCTTGTGAAAGGCATCTGAGTGCAGCCCAAGTGATGTCGCTCCAGGTTTTAAAGAGTTATTAATAACCGGCAGTACATTAGGTTTTCATGCACATTTCCAGCCACATTTTATCTCAGAACCTCGACCCACTTTAAATGGTGGAGGATAATTAAATTCCCTCCAAAATAAACCCAAACCTTTGCTCAACCTTTAAGTTTGTCACCCCATAAGTGGTTAATTGAGTAATCTTGAATGTAATTCCAAAAATGGACTAATTAAGTACATAAAGCTAACAAAATATTAAAAACAACCCACTTGAGTGCTGCACTGTGAGCACAGCAGATTGTAAATGCACTTTTTCTGTAATTATTTGTGAGAAGCATCATCTTTTATAAAGATCTGTGTGCTTCTTAATCTAATCAAACACTGCCCTCCTATGGCTTAATTGGGTCATCTACATTTTAATGCTCACAACGCCACCAAACCCCTGCTGGTAATTGAATATCCACTTGTTCTCCGGCTCAGTGAGTGACATTGATGAAGCACAGAGGGTGAGAGTTCGTCGCCGCAACACTATTACAGTTAGAGAAGAGCGGCGAGCGCGGAGGTAATGATCGGACTGCCAGCTCAGCTGCACCGGAGAGAAAAACAGATCTGAGACGAGGGAGCTGCGCAGAGAAACACACAACAAAGATGCTGATCTGCTGCTCTGATCTCGATGTGTTTGCCGCTCTGTTTATCTCAGGAGACTGATTTAGATCCAGAGAGGGACGGAGGAAAAGAAAGAAGACGTTGAACTGACAGAAAGAAGAAAACACAGAGGGGGGCGGGGGGGTTGAAGAGGACAAAAGTTTGGATAAGAAACAAGAGGAGGGATGTTTGCAGAGGCGGTCCTGGGTAGTTTTGCGCCCTGGGCGAACCCCCCAAAAAGTCATCCATTAACATCATATTATCTAAGCATAATGCCTCAAATTTTAATAGTTGCTAGTTCAGCAAAGCTAAAAACCAAATACAGTCGTCTTCTGTGGCTACGTAGCAGCATATTAGCAAGAGGATAATAAATAGCGTATAAGCTACTGTTTCATTACGTACAATTAACGTCACTCGACCTGCATACCTTTTATCTTTTGAGCGTTTCTCCTCTTCTTCTTTCCCTTTCTTTCTGAACTGGACATTTGATGGTTTCTTTGGTCTTTTGTCCATGATACACCCTTGACTCAATTTAACATCATCACCTTTTCCCTCCGTCAAACGCCCATGTGGTGATGTTCAGCATATTCCAACATGCTCTTATGTTGAAAGGACTGCAGCAGGCAGTAGTTGTGAGCGGAAGCTCTGTATTGCGTATTGAGAGTTATGCAGACGCTTGACGGATTTAATGCGGTCAGACATTAAAGTGAGTTCCGGGAAAAACCCGACAGTTGTGGCAGTTTTTACATTTTCACATAGCGCAATAAATGTAAAAGTATCTATGTTAATTTTATGAATGAAATACAATTTATTTGGAAGCAGCTGGGATCATAACAGGTCAGTCTATCCCTCACCCCCCTCCGTGCTTTTCCTCTGAGAGTTAAACTCAGCCTGCTCTCAGCCTCTGCAGCTGTGAGCTGATCGCCCTCCTGTCTCCCTGCTGCCTTTTCTTCTGACGCACACAGCCTGTAGACATGACTCTCAGCAGAAAGTTGACATGATAGTAAGGGCGCCCCGCACCTACTCCACTAACGTGACGTGGAAATGAGCGGTAGAAAACTTGCGATTTTTATTTATTTATTTATTTATTTATTTTGCGGGTGCTCGTGCGCCCCCAAATAGATTGCGCCCTGGGCGGTCGCCCACATTGCCCATAGCAAAAACCGTCCCTGGATGTTTGGGAGTGATTAGTGAGAAATATCTCAACTTATTACTTCATTACGGTGTGAAGCCAGAGGCTAGATTGAGGTCCAAATAGTCTCATTGAATTATTGATCACACACACACACACACACACACACACGCACACAAACTCTGCTACATAAAGGCTTGTTTTGTTACAGGAGTGTGTGTGGAGCTTTATGACTGTTTAAATGCTTAAGTGCATGCTTGGTGTGTGTGTGGGATGTGGGATGATTGTGTGTGTGTGTGTGTGTGTGTGTGTGTGTGTGTGTGTGTGTGTGTGTGTGTGTGCTTCAACATATCTGTCTGAGGACCAATTTGAGACGTGACATTTTGGAAAACTGGTCGTCACTTTTTCAAAGGGGTCTTTCTACCCTTGTTTTAGAGGCTCAGTGTGCTGCAATAAATCAAACAAGTTGGTATAATGGAGCACACCTTATGAACGTTTCATTTTAGTGTTGTATATACACACAAAAAAATGACGGAAGAAGTCCTGTAATGCAGCGGTTCCCAACTGCTGGGCCGCAGGTCCAAAAGTGGGTCCAATCTGAATGGATCACAAATGACTGTAAATGACTGAAGTGAATGTGTCACTTTATTTTGAAGTACAGTGAGTTAAAGTAAAGTGCCATTTCTGTTTATTCTTGCAATATATTTTATTTCATGGTGTTCTTAGCCAACATGTTGTTTATGTTTTGAAAATGTGTTATTTGATCTAATGTGTGGACTTTGAACTCATTACCAAGGGTAATCTGGACCTTGTGGCTGAACCAGTTGAGGACTGGTGAAAAAAGCATCTGAGAGAACAATGAGCAAAATTCTAACTTAGTGAAGTTTCAGCTGGTTGCAATCTGCAATTCACCGCTAATGGCCAACAAATACTCCTTCGACACCTGGAACAGCATCACTTTTCTTGTGTTGGATTCAGTTGTGTTTCACAAGTATTTAAACCTGTGAACCATGAGAAAGTTGGTCTAATTTCTCTCCAAAACAACTTCTTTGTTTCATTCATTGACCACTCCATTACTTCATCTCAAGGTTTTTCAGGTTTTCAAGGATGACCCTGATTCAGCAGAGCCTTGAACCAGTTAGGAGTCTTGATTTTGGACTCTGGACATACTCTAGTAAGTTCTGGTATCTGTGTAGGTACTTAAATATGTGTGAAAGTAGCTCGTCTATATTTCAGTCTGTTTCTCCCAGCAGACGAACTCCTCGCTGTTCTCTGATAGAGATGTCAGACACATCAAACAGCTCCTCCAGAGCATGATCAGAGAGGAGCGAGGGAGGGAGGAGGTTAAAAATGAATGGAGGAATGAACACAAGTCAGAAAGAGCGAGAGGGGAGAGGAGGAGGAGACACAAGTTCAAATCAATGAAGGGTGGAAGAGGTGGAGGGTCAGAGTCTGCTGTAAGTCTGCAGCTCCAAAAACACACACACACACACACACACACACACAGAGAGAGAGAGAGAGAGAGAGAGAGAGAGATAAAGAGAATGATAGAGTGGCTTCTGAAAAGAAGAATGAGATGTCTGGACTAAAAAAAATGAATGAGGAGAAAATGGAAAGTGAAAACAAAGAGAAATGTGCTGCAGCAGCAGCCCCTGCAGGTCACACACTGAACTGAAGCTGTGTGTGTTCACACTGCCGGCTACAAGTGACACAGTTCAAGGGTTTCTCTCAGTGCCTGGATCCTGATGTGTTTTTGGACACATGCCAATGGTTTTAAAGAAAAACACAGGAATCAAACATGTCTCTCTTTAAAAATACTAAGTGAGCAAAAGATTACATTTGGATTTGCCAGACCTGGGACCACATTTAAACACAAAAATTATGCAAACGCAAATTAAAAATTCTCAGAAAATGGTATGAAATCAGGTTATGCTCTATGAATGATATTCACACAAACTTTCCTAGGGAACTACCAACAAGTTTTCATCCCAAATCATCACATATCGCTGCTTTGCAGTGGACTTCTGCATCTACAAATTACGCTCTAGGTATCCTTTGGCATCTGCTCCACTGCGGTGATGTCAGCACAAGCACATGGTGGGATTATGCTGCACGTGGTTATGTTTAGGCAACAAAAACACGTGGTAACTATATATATCACATATCAACATAAGATGCATGCTGTTTTTACATACGATGAACCGCCAGGGGAGGACGGCACGGTGGCGTCGTGGTAAGCACTGTAGCCTCACAGCAAGAGGGTCTCTGGTTCGAAACCCAGCTGGAACAGGGGCCCTTCTGTACGGAGTTTTCATGTTCTCCCTGTATCTGCAGGGTCTCCAGCTTCCTCCCACAGTCCAAAGACATGCAGGTCAGGTTTATTGGTGACTCTAAATTGCCCTTGGGACTGTGCACATGAAAGGTTGTCTGTCTATATGTGTCGGCCCTGTGATAGTCCGGCGAACTGTCCAGGGTGTACCCCGCCTTCCACCCGATGACAGCTGGGATTGGCTCCAGCCCCCCCGCAACCCTTACAAGGACAAGCGGTTCCAGAAAATGAATGAATGAAGCTCCAGGGCTCAAAAATAAAGCCACCACAAAAAGTGCCAAAAACTGCAGTTCCTCTAATGTCCACTTGAGACTGACTGTAAAAGTCATGTTTTTGGTCTCTACGGCTAATTTTAACATTCATGACAACTATACAGAGGGTGAATTTTGTTTGAACTCACCTGGTAATTTTTTACCGTCCCTACAGTCAATATGGCTCATCTCACAAAGATGCATCACTAGAGAAGCATCACCAGCAAAGCCATGTGTCGCAATGGTACAACGTGCCTGCTGGGTGCGTCTTCTCTTGCTGCTGTGTGTGACTTTTTTTTTCCAGGCGATAGTTGGGCGCATTTTTAGCTCAAGGTGTGGAGTCACTCTGCTCGTCAATGTCACTCTTGGTCAAAACAGCCATTAAGATCAAGTAAGAGGCGGGCTTTACTACTTGCCACATACTTCCTGTTTTGTTGCTGGGGCAGTGGTGGAAACAACAGAATAAAGGCAAAAAAGGACCGGAAATTATTTTTTGCTGTATTTTCATACAAAGGTCTCCACATTACTCACACAGTAACCGCAGAACACAGTTCACCATATTGCTCCCTTTTTTTTATTTTTTTTTAAGATCTTATGAACCCAAAATTGCTTTTTACACCCTTTTTTCCCCCTCCTCATATAGAAGCAAAGCAAGAGCTCTATGTTTGCTTGACTCAATTTTTTCCGAATTATTTATTCGGTCGCCTGTATGCGCACACAGCCCCGCTCCACAGACACTGCAGCTGTTTTTCCAGATGCGCTTCCAAGGAATTTTGGAGCAGTCATGCCAGGCACGATGCATCTTGGTGTGATCAGCCCCTTATGAGTCAGATCCACCCCTTGCCCCCCCACAGCTCCAACCTCTCATCCAAATATGCTCACTTTTGACTCCAAAAACCAAGACGTCGACGAATGCTGAACTCGAGGCCTCTAAATGGCAGTCCACAAACCAGTGGCTGACGTCATGGTAACCACGTCCATTATTATACACTCTATGAGATAAACTATGGTGCATTTTTGTTATTAATTACACATGAAGCGTGTTTCTAGCTTTAATGTTTTCACATGTAATATCTTACGTTCTACATGTGGTTATATGTGAATTTTTCACATGATATGGTGTTTCATATGCGATAAGTGATTTGTAAAATGCAAATGATTTACAAATGTGATGAAAAGAATGCTCATGAATATCTGCGTATTGAATATTTAGTCATGCACCGACACCACGCCTGGCCCCGGGAGTGTAAACACAGCCAGGAGAGCGGGAGGCACATCTGTATTCAGTACAGGTATCCGAGAGCAAGCCTCTGTGTGCGTGTGTGCATGTGTGTGTGTGCGCCTCTCTCCCCAGGGTGTTTCGTGGCCGCGCTGAGGACGGGATCTTTTATCTTGGCTGACGTCCCAATCAATCAGCCAGACACTGATGGAGACCCAGGGTGCCCACACACGCGCACACACACACACACACACACACACACACAGAGAGAGAGAGAGAGCTCTTAACCCCTTCCTATCTGTCCTTTGTTGAACAGCAGCCTCTTTGTTCACAGAGTCAGGAGGAAAGTCTTTGTCAGGAGTGTGTGTCTGTGGTCTCATCTTTAACACGCACACACACACACACACCTGGGCACAGCGGGACACGTTTGTGCGATGAGGGGAACGCAGGTATCATCCTTAATGATGTCTGTTGGTAAAGAAAAAAATGTGACATTAGAAAAAGAATAAACAGCAGTTTTCAGCTATGATATGGTCTAAATCTGATGTTTCAGGGACAATAAATCATCTCCAGAGGCTCCAGTTACATGGACAGCAATATTATTCCAAACATGACAATATTCATAATTTTATGTGTGTCATATAAAAAGCATATTCTGTTTAAATATCCAGAATCAGGCCGTTCTCCAAATTTGGCATTTTCTGAATAAAACATGAGGAATTATTTTGTTTTAGGAGCATTATTTGGGCATGTATGAAGCCAACTCAGAACACGCATCTTAACTGGGGTTTTACTGTTATTTGGGACACATGGCGTTCATTCACAGTCAGCTGTGTGTTTTCACAAACATTGTACACAAACCAACTCGCCACCAGTTTGCCAGGCTGGTGTAAGAATGTATACGGAAATCCCATTTAACTTGTCGGAAGAAGAAACACACCTGCTTTTAAACATTACAAAAGACTTATATATCATCAGTTTTTATGTGCAAATATAACAACGCTGACTTTTTCAAGAGGGTGGTTTAAGGAAAGAAAGAGGGAGGCTGAGTTTGCATGGTTGAAGCCTGCCACTGATGGGAAATTTTTTTTTGATGCAAAGAAACAAAAAGGCAAGCGGCTTTAGATGTTTTTCATATTTTTACGTGATAAACAACGTGTTAGGGCATGTTAATCAATGTATGCACAGCTGCATGTAAACAGGAACATTAGTGGAATATTAATTTTCATAAGAAATGTAAACAACTTAGTAGGAATAATGTCTTTTTGGGCAGAAGGGCAAACACCGGACTATGTTGTGAATATAAACATAGTCACTGACTCCTTTATTAGAGTCTACAGTCCACTCTTTTTTTTCCTTTCTTTCTTACATTAATTTGAAAGACCACTAATGGCCTTTACATGATGAGTATATACCAATGCTAAAGGCACCTTTTGCTGGTAAACTTATCCCCCCCCCCCCCCCCTTTTTTGACCCTCGTGTTCCTTATATTACATCGTTATCGGCAGTGTTTTAACCTGACGCTTCATTATCAACTAACACCGCCCATCTGTGTATCAAATGGCTGCACAGGGTGCCATCTGGCCGACCAGCAGCCTATCATACCACTTCAAATGGTTCCGTCTGTTCACATTACAAACTGACGCCGCTCAGTGGCATATCATACTGCGGCGAAAAGTTGCTTTTGGTGTTGGTATCTTATGACAAAGTCGCTGACAAAATGGCGATATATGACGACTTGCAAAGAGCTGTAGGGTTTTTTGTTTGTTTTGTTTTTTTGTGAGCCGTGGGGACAAGAGAAAAAAGACAAACTAGATGAAATATCAGAAACAAACAGAGTTCCTGATCAGCTGATCTGTCAGAGGCTGTGGACAAAAGTCAGTCAGTCAGTTCAGGTGAATATAAAGGAGTCTGAGGAGGACCAGGTACCAGGTGAAGGGTTGGAGGTTAAGAACAATAATATTCTGACAGAACATTTAGGTTAAATCTGGGGAGCAATATTAACCTGTTGTGTCCTGGAATGGCTTTGCTGCATCTCCACCACTTTTTACAGCTTCAGTGAAGAGAAAACTTTGACCTTCCGTCTTTCTCTTCAAACAGATTTATCGATATGAACAGAAATGGTCACTCTGCCTCCACAACATCCGTCTCTGTTCCTCTCCACAATGGCAGCTATTTCATGTGCTATTAGTCTCATAGGCGTCATCATCTCGGGTGCAGCGAGAGGGACGTTGCAGTAGCCATACATCAGCCACAACAGGCCTCATTAAGTACCTGGCACCTGCTACCTACAGAGACCAATTAGAACACTGGGAGTAATGGGATGTAATCTCTCTCTGCCAGGCCCCGGCCAATCAGGAGCCAGATTTAATCACTTCGGTCCGCTCATTACTGATGATGATGAGGAAGTTAAGATGAAAACAGGAGTAACTTTGTTCTTTGTCCTCCCCTGTGGCTGATAATGAATTGGCGAGGTGGTCGAGGGGCGGACTGAGGGGAGGTTCGGTTTAAAAAGGAGTTCAAGACAATTAGAGAATGCAACTGTTTCCAAATACAGAAAACATTTACTCAGCAGTTGTGACATTATTCTTTTTTTTAAAAGCCATTGTTTAAAAAAATGGTCTCCAATACCTGCATGCTGCTATCATAGCCTGCACATGTCACACTTTAAGGAAAGGGGCTTTAAAGGGATAGATTCAGTTTCTTAGAGTAAGGTTATCAATTCTCAGTGTATTACCAAAAGTAGATGTGTTCAGCACACCCCCAGTTTGGAGAAACAAGCAGACATACTGCCGCAGAAGCTGACCAAAGCACTGCTCTGGCTAAATCTAAAAATAGCCAATATCAGCGTAAGTGTGCACGATGTTTCACCTTGCCATCAGACAGTCCTGTTCAACATGTTCTCATCCCAAGTCTTCACATATGCAGTGGACTTCCACGTCTACATATTACGCTGTCTGTATCCTTCTGCGATTGCTTTTGACGTTATGGGATGCCGCGACTGTGACGTTGACACAAGCATATGGTGGAATTACGCTGCATGTGGTTATGTTTAGGCAACAGAAGCACATGGCAACCAATGCCAGGACATCAACAAACATACATTGCTGCCACTGATGATTTGGTTTAGGTAACAAATCACAGATGGTTAGGATTAGGAGAGGAGGCGGAAGGTAAGATTTAGAAAAAAATATCACATTCAGATGGATAGCAAACACCAAAGTCACAGATAAAGTCCATCCACCGCCCCTCCCGTCCGCTATATGGGCACCCTCATGTTCATATATTACGCCGTTACTGGTAGCGTTTAAACATTTACGCCGTCCTGCTGCGAATCATGCAGACACGACAGGTTTCGTCCAGCTGTGAATCAAGTAATGTCTGACTGTTCGCCAGCATATAATAACTCTGCAACTGGCATATCGTGAGGACATGAAAGGTGGCTTTTGGCGTCGGGATCTTAGCTTCTGCAAAAGTCACCAGAGTGCATCTGGACAGTTACAGAGGGCATTAGCCAATTACTGCACAAGCAAAAACATGAACCTGCAGCACACAGTGTAGGACAAACACCTGCTGCAGTGCATCAATTATTTCTTAGTTGTGATTATTCATTAATAAAATAAAAGAGGATGCTCCACAGTTTAACAGTAATGCATGCCCAACAACATGAGTAATTACTTCACCATACTGGTCAGTTAATTTCAGCACAGTATCTAATGCATTTACTGGGTAGACCGAGCAGCATTAAGCAGCCAGCAGCAACAATGAACTATATAAACTACTGACCTGACATTCATTCACTTGAAATGTGTCAGTCAGGCTTCTCTCCCTCTCTGACCTGAGGTGTGTAACTCATCCCTGACTTTCACTTTAAATACACAGCGCCATCAGTGCTCACGATGCAGGCTGGTCAATGATTAGATACAACAGGGGCGCTCAGATTATTATTCTTTCTGTCTTTATGTGTTCATGTGTGATTTTCAAGGCAGAACATGAGCAAAGGGCGCTAATGGGTGCAGCAAATTATTAGCGTTTTGTTTTTTTGTTTTTTTCTGGAGCCCTATCAGCGGAGGCCCTCCAGTGTGTGGCGCTCTAGGCGACCTCCCATATCCCCTATGCTAAGAGCTGGCCCTGCATTGTACCCTGCTGAACATGGAAGCTGCCGGTCTACTACTGCCTTTATCAGTTAGCTTGTTTGTGTCATTGTGTGACTTTGGTGTTTGAAAGGATTAGTTAGTGACGGCTGAAATGTAAAACTTGAGGCTCCAAGTCCTCAAACTAATGCGTGACATCATGGCAGCTACGTCGATTTAAAACATGATTTAAATTAAAAATATATTAGCGTAGATACTTCACCACATTAAGTGAATAAATCAGCTTTTATTTAAACATGCAAATTAACATTATAGCATATATTAGGGGGGAATAATTAGCCTTATTATTGAGCCCTTCCATAATTTGCAGATTTTTAGGGGCTCTGGATCCAGAGACCTCCTTAAACTCATATTTTACACACATGATGTCAGGTAGCAGGCACTTCTGCACCTGATAGCTTCAGTCATCTTGTTTGACTGATGGCGAAGGAGACCTGGCTCAAACACAGGTCAAGTCCATATATTTGGGTCTTGTTTCCTCTCTTTACGTAGCCCTGTCCGCCCCTTCGCCCTCCCTCGATGCGTCCTCTCCCGCTCCCTCTTCCTCCCTCCCCGGCAGCCTGGAATGAATTTGCCCGGTCATGTAGAGCCGTGTCAGAGCGAGGCGAAGCTGGCAATTCATCACCCCGCGCTGCCTGCCTGTCACTGCTCCTCTGCGCTTTTCCCTCACGCGCCTGTGTGTGTGTGTGTGTGTGTGTTTGTGTGTGTGTAGGACGGCTGTTCACCTGCTGTCAGAGCTCCTCACCACCACCATGTGTACCTCCGTCCCCTCAGGACCTCCAGTAAAGACTGAGAGCGGCCCTTCGCTCTCCTCCGCCGCTCTGACAGCTCCCTGCGGACGCCTGGATGGATGGAAGAAATCGAGATGGGGTAGTAGGGTGAGGCAAGAGGGGAGAAAGCGACCCAATTATCCCAGAATGCAGCAGTAGGTGGTGTTTAAATCAGGCAGTGTGACCCCTGACTCCAGCAGTACATTGGCAGGAGAGTGAGGTGCGTTAGCAAGAAGCTGCAGTAGCCGTGAGGAGAGCTAATGGAGCTCCATTTTACCGTCATTTCTTCTTCGGAGTGCGGCGGCCCCGCGGCGCTGCACAGATTAGCCATTACCACCCGTAAATGCACCGCAAGCCCCCGCTGAAGCTGTCTCTCAAGACCATTAAGATGCCTGAAATCTCCTGCAGAGACAGAGACAGACAGCGGACACACATCCAGCAGCCAATCGGCCCCATTTGAAGCCCCATTAGGGAGCGCGGCGCCACAAAACCACAGCTTAACTGACTGGATGAGGCCACTTTACTGATAACACGCAGAACTGCAGGGAAAATGAGTTTACAGATAATTTACTGCCACTTTTGTGCTCACACTCCTCGGACAGACATCGGGACGTGATGAGAACAAATGGCTAAGAAATCAGATGCATGGCATGAAGCAGGAGAGGAGGGAGGATTCAGCATCACAGTTATTAGATGAAAAACAGCAGCTTCAGAGCAAAATGCTACTGTTGCCTCCTGAGAACAAAAAGGTGTAAAGCACCTTAAAAAAAAAAAGCCATAGTCATTTAGTCTGAGTTCTTAATAACTGTTTTTTTTTACAGACTCATATTACCCAAGTATATAAACACATTACTGTTCTTGATTCTAATGGTATAGCTTTTTTTCCATGTCTTGAGATTTTTTATTCACCCTAATACAATTGGAGAACAATGGGATGTAGTTTATGGTGGTTTTCATGGCAACAACAACTCCTATATCTGTAATCGTCATCTCTGTTACTCCGCATAATTCAGAGAACACACCAGAGAAAGGTTATATTTTTTATTTTGTGCACACAAGCTAATTATCTTGTAGCTAAAGCTGGGCACTAAATCAATTTAATTCTTAAAGTTGTAATATAAGATGAGATAGTGTCTTCAATTTTAGATATCAGAATGTCATAAGTGTTGTCTGTTATTGGTTTTAAGGCTGCATTATAGTAAAATTAGGTAACTGAAGTAGCTTACCACAGTGATCCAGCTGTTGTATTATTTGCCCTTACCCACTTAAGTTAGTTAACAGCCCACTTATATCCACATCACTGATGATTATTTATCAAAAGTCTCATTGTGTAAATATTTTGTGAAGGCACCAATCGTCAACCCTACAATATCGTGGCAATATCGATACAGAGGTATTTGGTAAAAATATGATATTTGTATTTGGCCAAGCCATATGTGTTGCAACAAATCGTTATCTTGTGTGTACCAGAAAACAGGCTAATGGCTTTTGCAAACCTTGTCTATTTTTTTCGGATAACTTTTTTATTGCGCCATCTGAAAAAAAACAGAAGTTAGGGAAACTTTGCACATACAACAACAAAATTCACAATAGGAGACAAAAGACCCCTTGATTCTTAACACAGGATTTACCTATCAGTTAACTGACACTTTCTACCCGTGTCAATCTGAGTTATGAAATGATACTATGGGATCTGTTCCTCTGTCTTGTTACGCGTCCTGTCACCACATTTTCTCCACTGCTTCTAGGTCAAACAACTCTTTAGAGGCTAAATGCAGGAAGCTGAACTTTTTCAGAAAACCTTAATGGTGGACTAAAGTTTTGGACTCATTGTTGACACATTATTGGCAAAACGTGAGGTCACATTTATTTTTATACATGCAACAAATTTAGATAAAAAAAACCAGACTAACAGTGACAGTTTCCATTAGGACTTGTTTCTTCCAGTAGAATGAGGTTTACCAACAGAAGATTTTTATAAGTTTGACTCTGCAATTGTTTTATGAGGGACAAATTATATTTAATACAATTACAGTTCATTTTTGCAAGAGACATTCAATGTAAGCATTACTTTGTTCACACACAAAAATTAGACAGGTAACATTAAAACTCATACTGGCCCGCTGCATTAGTCACATAGCAATGCATCGTTTGGTGCCTGCAGCAGACATTGTAGTACAAAAACTATGTTTTCTTTAGTGTACAATCACCTTAAAACCAGAATTGACCTATTGCTAACCCCTGCCGCCTTAGCTCACACAAACACAAACACTCTGTGCGCTGGCTAAACTAACAATGTCAGTGTCAAACACATATCCAAAGATGCTACACAGAACTTTTAGGGGCAGATGCTACTTATTACACACAGAAGCCATCAAAAGGGTCTGTGCTGAGGTGTTAGCGTTAGCCAGCCTTTGATTTCTTTCTAACATTACAGCTAAGCTAACGTCAATGGTTTTCTGTTGGGTGGGCTTTAACTACAGCCTTTAGCTACAGTTGATGTCAAGATGTCAAAAATGTCAAAGCACAAAAATACTGAGACAATGTTAAACAGATGACATGATGAGCTAACGTTACAAAGCTGAAGTTAGCCATAATGCTATTGGCTATTAGCTAACTTCAGCTAATGTTACCTAGCAAAGTTTGCTGCAAGGTGACATTATACAGGATGTTGCCAACATAAAGTATGAGGTTATATAAATATACTTGTCACTTTGCAACAAGTTTTGCTTAAACTATGTTGTCTTACCTTAGAACAGCTTTATTCAGTAGATAATTCAGCTCCCGATAAAAACCTGCTGAACAAAGAACACACAAAGGAGTTTTAGCTGAGAGGAATTTAAGCTCACTGCAATCTGCAACTCACCGCTAGATGCCACCAACTCCTCCCAAATTCAACACACTTCACCTTTAACAACGGTTCTGTTGCATATCAGCCACAAAAAGTGAAAAGTTAGCTCACTTTAAGGATAACAGAAAACAAAAGAGCTCACCTCAGTTTGCAGACCATCCAACAGGTGGTTACTGAGGGTCCTGCATCGAGACCAGGTGTGCTGAGTGAGGTGTGTGTGGCTTGCAGGGAGAGCAGCAACACAGAGGAAGAGAACACTCAAAAAAGACAGAATTACAGAATAAACTGAAAATACTAAAAACTCCAGACTCCAGACAACATGTGTACTGTATCTCAGCAGATGTACTTAACAAGGAGAATTAATTCAAAATACTTACTCACAGATAAAGCTGATTTGATTAGATGGAGGTGTTTTGCAGTGCAGCAGCAGCCTGAGACATGGCTTAAACCTGCAGCCACGCATCATTTATGTCTGACTAGATGTGCGTTCAGTGGCGGAAATCTCCCTCCTAAAAATGCTGCCTTAATGTAAAAAGTGTGACGTCCCACATAAAAGCTGATGATGAAGCAGAGTTAAAGGAAAAAAACATAAAACACAATCAGGACACTAAAAACCAAGGTGTACATAAAAAAAAAACTTTATTATTGTTGTAAGGTAAGATTGACAACAACATGCTTTTACCACAATAAAAATAAAAAGATATTGCACTGGTTTTACTCTAGCAATGTTTTTTTCTCTCCCTCTTAACGTCTTTCTCAAGCTTTTACGGGGCACAGCTGAACCTTCCTCCTCTTCATCACTCTTTATCGACAAACACAAAACACACAGCTTGGAAATACTGCCCTCAAGAGTCAAGTCCACAAAAGTTGTTTTTTGCTGCTCAACTGAGCAGCAACGACCTCCTCAGACACAGATACGAGTTTAACAGACTGCACATTGAAACATCACTGAATCTCATGTAACGGTGGTTCAGAATGTGTGTGTGTGTGCGCGTGTGTGTTACTGGTAATAAGGCTTTACCTCGTACCTCGTCATATCCAGTGTCATATGTTTGAAACATCTGCGTGCCTCACAGACAGAGCTGGTTACTCTACTTTGCTCAGAGTCAGAGGTGTACGGAAGCTCAGTAATGACAAAACCACAACTGGCGCTTCCATCAATCTGTAAGTCATAATTTGATGTCTGGTAGCTGGCAGGGACAAAATTATCTGCACAAGTTTGAAATGCGCAAAATATGGATTTGACAAAATTTCGAAAGTAGGCATACATTTAGGCATACATTTAGGATATAGTAAATGCAAGAATTCTGGGACTTGAAATTTGGAACTATGTTCAAAGTATACTGCAGCTGTTCTGGCGAATTTTGGGCTTTTGAAAACATGATGGAGAAATTATGGTTTTAGGCAGCAGGCTTCCATTTGACTCAATATGTAAGGAAGTTAATCATTGTCAAAAATACCCAGACCCCCAAGGAGAGCTGCTCAGCCTTGCAGCCATTTTCCCAAACAAATACTTCTGCCAAAGTCTGTAACACTTCAAACTGTAAAACAGATCAATGATGATTCTTTCTCTTCTAAATGTTTGTGCTGTTGTGGTTTTATGTTTGTGAAACTTTCCCAGAGCTGAGAAAAGCAATTAAACTATCTGATGTCATCACAATGTAAAGTCTATGAGCCAGGCGGGAACTCAGGGGCAGGGCCAGCAGGAGAAACTCTGCTGTGCATATTCAGTGGACCACATACCACAGAATTAAAAACTTTTTTTGGCGTATGCGCCAGGCGAGCAACTCCATTGGAATGAATGGGTGCCATCTTGACATCTAGTATTCTAAAAATCTACAAAACTACCGCATGGGAACAGAAAATATGGATGTAATTAATCAAAAGGGAAATATTTTCCTGCAACTTTCAGTTAAATTCTCAACTCTCCATAGGTTGAAATGTGTGGCTTTGAGTATTATCATTATTATTTAGTATTAAGGGTGCTGAAATAATCATGTAAGATTTACAATTGGGTCTACTTATTTTTTGATCAGATGGTTTCTGATATAAATCAATTTTAAAAAAAAAATCTGAGTTTCAAATCACAGATTATATAGATATTTGTATTTGTACAACATTTAACACTTGGGAACTTCAGCATTTGGTGAACATTGAAAAATGTGCACCTTTTTCAGAGTGATGTATGATAAATTGCCATTTGGCATCTCGACCAAAACAAATATGACCCGATTCCACACACATGCTCTCAGATCCTGACTCTCATACTAATTACAGTTTCAATTTGACTTCTCAGCTGGTGCATGAACTTCTGCAGCGGTGTGACAGCTTTGAGCGCCTCTGCTTAAGAGCAGCCAGAGGTGCATGATGGGTAGGCGCAGGCTGGAGGTCTAACAAAGTGCTAACAGTGTTACTGCTGAACTGACCGCCAACCAGAGCGGGACGGGACCCAGAAGCTTGAGGGACAGCGGTAGTATTTGTGTTGACCGATGTGTGTGTGTGTGTGTGTGTGTGTGTGTGTGTGTGTGTGTGTGTGTGTGGTCAACAGGCTCAGGGTTTGAGATTAATGACTCCACCAGGGAAGCTGACATTTGCTTCACTCTCCAGCAGATGGCTGGACCATCATCTCTACACTTGGGAGAAAGAGAGTGTGTGTATTTCTACATACTGGTATGTGTGTGTGTGTGTGTGTGTGTGTGTGTGTGTGTGTGTGTGTTTATAATGTCAGCAGAGACTGTGAAACTGGCACCATTACATTAGCACAGGTATTGATCTCTCTGTGTGTGTGTGTGAGGCAGCTGTCCGTGTAGCACTAATAGGACGACCAACTGAGAGCAGATGGACTGGAGTGTGTGTGGTTACACACAAACACACACTGGTTCCAAATACATGCAGAAAATCACAGCTGCAGCAGAAGTTGACAGCGTTGCTTCATCAGAACGTAAAATAGAAACCGTGAGGAGATTAAGGTGCCAATCAAACCCCCTGCTGATGAGGAGGATTTTTATATTCAGCAAAAACAAATTTAAGGATTAATGAATCCGTCTGTAATTAATTAGTCAGGATTTGAGAGCACACAGGAACAAACCCTTAAGCAACAAACAAGGTTTGAGTCAAACTCATCACATTTGTTTGTGAATTTTTGAGGCACTGATGCAAATATATGATTAATTGATATTCATCAGCTAGTACTTGTTTACTTGTTTCATTTGGATAAAGATCCCTTAAAAATTATGTGGAGGAGATACAGTTTCTAAATTGCCTTACATATATCTTTGGCAATTCTGTACTGACTTCTTTACTGCCTAATCTCAACAAAGATTTTGGTATCAGAAGCATTCTGGTTTCAGTTTATAGTCCGAATAGTATTGATCAATCATGTTTGAGTGGGCTTTGGTTGCACAGAGACAAAGAGGCAGAACATACTAGCCAGAATACAATTTTGACACCCACAGGCTATCATCTGACAACAATTAAACATTTTATGAACTTTTTTCCTAATGCATCTTTACAGATATTAGCCGAAATGTGATCTGACCCCTTCTCAAATTGGTTTTTATGCTGTTAACAATGAGCAGTTTTCAGAAGGCTTCATCCCATTCAGAAAGATCGCCAGTGGGTTCCAAGATTGCTGATTGCCCAACACAGTTTCAGATTTACAAAGAAAATGTTGATTTCTTGTGCCACCAGTTTGGAATCTGCTCTCAGGTTTTGAGCACTCAAGCACAAAGTATCATATTCTCTTTATAACCGTTACCTCAAGAGATTACTGATGTAACTTAAAAGGTTAGCTTGATTAGCTTTCAAACCTTTTGCTAGGCTTTAGGTTTGATAGCATTTTATCCTAACTGAATCCACAACAGACACAAGATTTATTCAGATCCAAGAATTTTATCACTCTTAATTTAGGTTTAAACCAAAACCAGCCATCAAAGTCCAACTTGACTTTGTGTTGGGGCTATATTCAATTCAGAATAATGCCAGTTGATCTGATTTGGCTGTTCAATATGAATATGCAACAATTCCTTTTGTTTTCCATACAAAGATTAAAGTATGAATAGGCTCCACGGGACATTTAATGTGGGAGGGGCACTGACGTAATAGAGCTAATGGCACTAACAACAGGTCGTAAACGTGAAACAAAATTTTTCGAAGCTTGACATCAAAAGAAACTATTATACTGAGTTTCTGTGAGCTGTAAACTCACCACTTCTAAGCAAATAGTCTCCCTTGTCCACAGTTTCTTGTATCAAAGAGTAGTGTGCAAGTCAAGAGCGCTAACTCCGCAGCAAAATCTGGGGACCATAACATCCCCAGAAGTACACTAAATGAAAAAAACGACTACTTGACCTGACGCAATCTCTGTCGACTAAGGTTTTGTGATTAATGATTCGAATCTCTGATTTTATTGTGCAGCCCTACTTGGTTTTCACTCAAATCTACAAACAAATCTTGCCTTTTGGGCTCAAAACTTTGTAAATGCTCAACTTTTTGTCTTTGCTTGCACTATAACTCCTTCAGAGCTCAGGAATCTGCCCGTGCTCCCTCTCAAATTTGACTTACAGACTGATTTCTGCTCTGTCAACCCTTTTTCAGGGTGACACTGCACTAAGAGGCAAGAAGATTGTGTTGTGTGTATGAAAAACATCCAATGTGGTCGGTTAATCCACAAAACTATTCAAGTCTGACGCCACCAAAGACAGAAGCAGTTTTAAACTCATTAATCATCAACATCCTGACCGTGTTATTGGCCAAAGCATACTGCAGATAAATCCTGCGAGGTCAACAAACGACTGGACGCTTTAAACACCTCTGATCGCTTCCACAGACACACCTGTTAACACACTTTTGTAGCCAGGAGGCAATCAGCGCAACAAGATGATTTTGACATGTGTTGCGCTCAATCGTCCACACGTCCTCCAACACAGGTGACCTCTTCACCACACAGCTATATACTAACACACCAAGTTATGATCAGGCGTCACCTAAACATTGGTAATTTTCCTAGCCTGTCAGAAGAGGTTTGATTGCTACAGGCAACAAGTTCCATTGACAAAAAAACCCACAAAAAACACAAAAATACAAATCAAGAACATGTAAACATAATACAGAGATTGACACAGTCAGTTTAACAGTGTCTTTTAAAGTGAGCCTCAAAGCTCTTAATTCAACTGAAATCAGTGAGCTCTGCTTTCTCTCCAACAGTGGCACAAGCCTGGTAAAGATACAAAACACTGAAGGAGGTTTAGTTCATCTTAAACTTGTGAGCAGAACATCCTGCTTCTCAGAAAATGTTCAAATGTATGACAGGAGTAGACTCACAACTGGGTTGGGTTTGGTGTGCCTTCAATGAAAGGTGATTTTCTTAAAAACCTCAACGAAACCAAATCAAAAAGAAACAAACGAAAAAAAATCAGTTTCTTGTTTTCAAATGTACAGTAAGAATCAGGGAAAAGATTAGGACAACAGAAAAAAATTAAAGGTGGTATATCCAAAAAAAAACCCAAAACAAACTCAAAACAAAAACACAATGGATTGATTTTGACAGGCTGACTGCATTTTTGTTTTTAGCAATAGCAGAACGGAGCTCCAACCCAACACACAGCAGTAAGCGGTCAAACATTTCAACCAGCTTTCTTTTAGTGAAATTTTTTTTCAATTGAAAAAATGAGATCAAACTTTTGTGCAAAGCCTGACGCCCGACACAGACAACGTAAACAGCTCGGCCACAAACACAGGTAGCAGGGTGTCCAAGTTAATCCTAAAACACACACACGCAAACACACACTCAAGGTATAAAACAGATGCACAACAGAACTTTAAATATTCTCATATATATGTGTATATATATATGTGTGTGTGTGTGTGTGTGTGTGTGTATATATATATATATATATACACACACACACAGATAACCATGCACAAATGAACAAATGCTCGATCCCTCACACACGCAAACATATACAAAGTAAAGTCTGATGACTTCACAGGATTAGAGGCAAAAAAACACAGCAAGTTGGTCCAGATACCAAATAAAACTACCACAGCCTTCAAAGGCTGAAGGGGCTAGGAATAACAAGGTGACGGTCCAACAGAACAGTGGTTCTAAATTATTAAGTCTGAGCGTGATGGTGAAGCTTTCTGAGGTGTGTGTGCAGGCGGCCAATAAAATCAGGTGTGTATCCAGTCCTTGGCTTCATTTCAGTATGTGTTTGGAACAAAAAGATTTGTAAAACGTGTCTCAATCTATAGGTCTTAGTAAAATCACATCTGATAGAAGCCAGAGCTATGACGAACATGTAATTGTGATAATGCTAATATGCTAGGGTTGAGTTTTGATAAAATTTTACTGGGTCTGAATCCAGTACGGAATCAGTTTTTTTCAATTAAAAATTTTTAAAAAATGCATACATACCGAATGCATTTTGGTTCAGGTTTGAGCATTTGTAGAAAAATACAGTATTAGCAACAGTTACACACTATCATCTGCCACAGCAACACATGACAATGACTGTTAGCAATGCTCTTTGCTAGCAAAAATAATGAGCCGAAATTTAGAAGAGTTTTGTTAATATCAGAGCTTAGCAAACACGAGAAGTCTCCAATCTGAAAGCAGATCCCTTACTGAAATCAAGCCCTATAGCATCTTAGCCAACAGTCACATGTTCAACTACAAGTTAAATTTTCCTACTTTCAATGCTTTCCATATGCTAAAACATCACCTTGAGAAGATCTTAAAGGTGGAACAGATCTAGAAACGTTTGCACACATCACAGGGTCTCCCATACAATCATTTATTTGTGGCAGCCTGCCATGATTGAAATATCTGCTGCCACAAATTGATTTTCTATTTTTGGAGCTGGACCATTAATTAGGAGCGCTGTTGAAATATATATAGCTTTTGGCTATTCATTGCAACGCACTCTCAGAGTGCAGAGCATGCTCTGGGCACAGACGGAGCAGCAGAACATCAGGCCCAATGAAAATGAACTTTAAGTGTTCATTCTGCTTGGTCTAAAAATCTGCATTTATTCGCAGCAGCTGTTTCTCTCATCCATCGATTTAAACAGCTATTAATAAACCGACAGATCAGTTATCCAACCCATGAGTCAAACTCTGCTGCTCACTGCTGCTGATGCAAAAACAGAACTCATACAGAGCTCCACCTGTGCTGCATTCACAGACCTGCAAAAACCTCTGGATTTAGAGAGGGGATGCAGAATGATACAGAAGCTACACTAAGATCGGTCCTGGCTTGTAGGCATGAATTCTTGGAACTAAAGATGGTTGCAGGGAACTGCACAGGTTGCATCGCCAGATTGAGGTTGAATCTGTATGTTGAGTTCTGTGCCTGAGTGCTGACATAATAAATCGGCACGCACACTATTCTTATCCAGCAATGACATTCCCAGGAATCTCCTTAAATCGCTGAACCATGCCTGCAATCCGTGCTCAGGGAATACATCTCACCCTTTACAGGTCTGCAGTGTTGGATCATGAGGGGCTACAGCAGGAGGATGATTTAATTTGGCCTAGTTAGCTTGGTGCTGAGTGTACACTGACGGTGCAGATTTAGTCCTATTATAAACACTAATGCATTTACATAGATTGCTAAACATACGCTGCACTTTATTGCTGAGATACAATCTCCTTCCAGTCGTGGTTGGGTAAACACTGTCAAGCAACGAAGGACAAGAGGAGGAAAAGATTGTTCAGTAAGGCACGTCCTGATCTATTTGAGGAACATGCAAGTAGGCTCTGCCAAACATCAAGGTGAAAAGTAATGAGGCAGCATAGGAACATCGGGAACAAGAAAAGTGTGTGTCTAAATTTTTTTATGTGCATGGACCACTGAGCTCTTTATTTCTAGCCCCGTACATGTTTGTAGAAAGAGAAAAACAAACACCAACTCCGCGTGGCATTTAGTCTGAAAGCAAGAACCAAAGAGTCATGACACCAAAAGAACATTAAGAGCACAGAACAGCTGGAATGGAACTAGGACTACCACATCTGTCTCTGCTTCTGAAAGATCTTCGTCTCTCTCTTTTGCTTTGAAAGTCAAACTCTGATTAGTGTGAAGTTACTAATAAGTTTTCTTTCACATGCAGTTTGTGTGAGTTCTAGCCAGCACTGAGTGGTGTGATCTGTACATTTTGTTCTTTGCTTCTTTTCTGCTACGTCTTCTTGCTGGTTGCTTTGTCTAGTTGCGAGGAGGCGGACATGGCGTTGGCAGTCGTCGTCTGAGGTTCGGACCTCTTGCGCTGTGGCTCAGATGTTGCAGAGGAGCTGGGGGGTGTGTTGAGGGCAGGCTGAGCGGCCGCTGCACCCAGCCGCTGTGCAGACGTAGCAGCATTCTCCCTGCCAGCAGACCCTGATGTAGGTCTCTCTGGGACATCTTTGCAGGATGACGGTGGCAGGATTGTAATGTCTTTCTGGACTGAGGGTTTGGCCAACCTTTGCGAGGTGGCTGGGGGGGCAACTTGCTCAGTTTTCTGTCTGGTTTGAGACTCTGAAGGGTGAGGTGACTGAGGGATTGGGAGCTGTTTTGAGGAAAATGAAAGAGGGGCAGTTGGTGGAACTTCTGGGGTGCCTCCTCTGGAAGGTTTCTGGTCCTTCTGGCTCTTGTCTGCAGCGGCGCTTAGTTTGACAGGCCCCAGAACGCTCTTAGCTACTGTTGCAAGCTGGGACACGACTTTGTCCACAGCACTCTCAGGAGCCAGAACTGGGGAGCAAGAACTGGAGCTGGAGCCAGAAGTGGACAGTGGTGTTGCACTCAGACTTGCAGCGGCAGCAGCACAAAGTCTCCGGTTGTCAGCCTCCTTCTTCTCCTTGGGGATGCCAGGAGAGGAGCAGGAGGTGCGGGGCGCCTCTTGGCTGTCAGTGGTTCGGCAGTCCGTGGTACTGGTGGTGGTTCTGGAGTCTGTGGTACTTGCAGTGGTTCTGCACTCTGTAGTGCTTGTAGTGATAGTGGTGGAGGGGATTATGGTTCTAGGGCTGTCCAGGGTTTGGTCCTCAGCCCTGGGTTCTGATGGTGCAGTCTTCCCCCTTGGACTCTTCGAGTCTTGTGGAGGAGTTGGCTTGAGGAAGGTGTCCTTGCTGACTGAGATGAATGCACTGCCTGGAGTGGAGAAAGGAAGGGGGCCCTGAGTGGGTTTTGTGGTACCGCTCAGCTCCAGGACCTTTCTGTCTTGTCTTGCACTGTCTTCTGTAGATGAGGCCAACCTTGTGTCTTTCCCTCCCAAAGAGGAGGTGGTCTGAATGGTCTTAGTCTCTGTAACAGAGGGAGGGATGTGCGAGGGCGTTGGCCTGCCTACCTGCGAAGGCCCCGTGTGGGTGAATGTGGCATGAGGGGTGGAGGGGGAGAGGTAGAGGGAGGGCAGCGTGCCTCCGGGGCCTGTTCTCACAGTGGTGGGCCTCAGAAGGGGAGGCGGTGTGAAGGTCGTCCCCCTGCGTCCATCCTGGCTGTCTTCTGAGCCCTCATCTGTCTCGTCCTCAGATGAATCAACCTCATGGATGGCGTCTTGTTTCTGTAGCGATTCCCTCCGCTCGGCCCTGTCCTGCCGGATGGCGGACAGTTTGTCCTTCAGCTTGCTCTTCCCGGGGGCCAGGCCTAGCGAGCCAGATACTGAGCTGAGGGCGCTGTCCACTTCCTGACGCCCTAACTTCCTGGACGAGGAGGAGTGTTTCTGCAGGCTGCCCTTCTCCACACCGCGTCCTGCTGAGGACAGCAGACCCTCGCTGGCTGACTCCTGAAGGTGAGTGAAAAATAAAACACAATATATTTGACAGAATATAGACTGATACAGAAATCCTACAATGTGCACAGTTAAAGCTACTGGAAGTAACTTTCAAAAAAATCTCTTCGTTATATCTTGCTGAAACTGTCATATACAGTATGCTATCATATAGTGACATCAAATATGATACAACTTTTGTTTTATTTTAAATGAAAGTTACCAACAGTAGCTTTCATAGATAAGGTGTTTATAACACCAAGATTCACCCTGGTAAAATAACAAATTAATTTGTGTGCTTTTGGATTCAGAAAGAGAAATCCAAGAATAAGTGCACAAAGTAATTCAGTCCCAAAGGGTTTCCCACACGTTTGTGGTTGCCTGCCACGATTACAACATCTGCTGTCACAAATAGATATTCTATTTTTTGGAACTGGAGCATTAGTAGGAGCACTGTTGGGATATATAAACCACTTGCGCATTCACTGCACCACACTCTTGGAGAACAGAGCATATTTTTGGGCACAGATGGAGCAGCAGAACATCATGTGCAGTTAAAGTGAAACTGTACTAATCATTCTGTTGGGTCTAAAAGCTTGCAATTACTCGTAGCAGCTGCTCCTCTCATCCATCAGTCTGATCTGATCAGGGTTGAACTGACCGACAGATCAATTATCCACCGTGCAAGTCACAAACTGCTGCTGAGGAAAAAAAGAATTCATGGACAGTTCTGCTTGTACTGTGTTCAAGGACCCACAAAAACCTCAGAAGGGGAAGGGACACAGAATGATACAGTGGGACAAACAGGAATTTAAGAGAGAAAAACAAACAAACAAAATACAAGTTTGCTGTGGTCGTCACTTTTGTCTCAACATTAACATGGTTACATTAACATTTGGTGTAAGTTAAAATGTTTGTCTTAATTTATTCTGAATAAACAATCAAGCCTAAGTTTAATTTTTGTCTTAGATATGCAATGTGTTAGTACAACAGAAGTTTTCTATATCAAGAACCCCTGCTTTAACATCATCAAAAATGATCTCCAACAGATAAATCTGTTATAACCTGTCAAGGAACACGATCATAATATCTTTGAAGTGAAACTGTCATCACGTTGCAATCACTGGTGTGTGTCGAACTCATACCTGAAGGCTCTGTAGGCTCGGCTCTCGCTGCAGAATCTCCTTCTTAAACTCTGAATGTGAGATGTCCAAACTGTGTTTCCTGCTCCCTACAGCCGCTCCCACCGCCAGCTTCTTCTCCCCCACTGCTGCCACCCCAGAGGGAGATGAGGGGGGGTTAGACAGGGAGGAGGCCAGTTTCTCAGCCGACTGCACCCTCTTGAGGAGCGGGGACCGTGGAGGCTCTGCACTCTTGGGCCTGGAGATCTGCCTCACCAGGGGAGGAGAGGAGTGGAGCTTCACGGGGAACGACTGACCCACCGCGGACTGTCCCAGAGCGTGGCTGGGCAGAGGGGAGGGGGAGCGCTGGGGCGAGCTGCTCTGAGGGGTAGGTGAGGGTGTGCGGGCCAGAGGAGAGAGGGGGATGTTCCCGGCAGACTTGCGTCGGGGTGAGCGGTACTGCCGCTGCAGCTTGGGGGCGAGGCCGTGTAGGGAGCTGGGCCTGATGTGGCCGGAGCTCGCTGGGGAGTTTGGGACGCTGGAGCTGGGAGAGCTGCTCTGAGATGAGTTTCCACCAACTGAGGGGTAGAGAGGAAGCACATTAATAATATTTCAAGTTCATATATTGTTTATACTAGCAATTTCTTTTCTTTTTAGTTTTTTTATTTAAACAGGGGATAGCCATCATGCCATCACACTGATTGTCATGAATACATAGGAGAAGCAGTTTATCATTTTAGATACCACCAACTGGACCCACAGAAGACTTTCTTCATAAACTTCCCTATTACTTTCATTTGCTGTAATTCAGCTACTTTTGAGAAAGGTAACTAGTAACAGTAAATATTTAATAATTTTCTGCAACCTGCACAACACTGGACAATATGCATCATAGAGCTTAAAAGTGGATTAAAACATTGATCGCATTTCACCAGTTTTTCACTCCCACAAGGAAACACTGTTTTTTTGAGGTCCAAATCAAAAATTCTTGGCAAGCTTGCAAAAAAAAGAATAAATAAAAATTAAATAAAATATGGAAAATCAGTTTTTATGAGGAGTTGTTGTTTTGGGTCCAATTAATAATTGTTAAAATTAATAATTTGAACAATCATTGATTGGAGCCCTACTCTTAATTTTACTATATGGCATATTTTCTTGAAGATGAAGACAAAACTATCTTTTAAAACGAAAGAATCATTGTTTGCATGTTTCTCTCCTGGTGAGGAATACATACGGAATTTCATGTGCATTCAGATTTTCAAATATCACACTGAAGCGTGAGATAACTGTATCATCACACTGCTAATGTCAACTGCACATTGACAAGTTATTATTGCAGCACAAGTGAGCATCTGTCCCTGACCTGAGTGGGCAGAGTCTGGCGTGGACCTGTAGCCCTGTGTTGGGCTCCGTGGCGACAGGTTGTGTGTGGGCGAGCCGGGGCCGCTCTCCCCGGATGACAGAGAGCGGTTCAGGGAGGACAAACTGCGACTGGTGTGGAGGAGAGACGCCTGCTTGGTGATCTTCCTGAACAGAGACGTCCTCTTCTTACTGTGAGAGAAAACACAACTGTTCAATCAGTGAGTCCCTATAACAAGTAAGACACAGGGTGTTGTTTGATCCAACACAGGTGTGTGTCCCACCTGTCCTGTCCCTCCTTGGTCTTGGTCTTCTTGTTGCGCCTCGCCATCTTGGATTTGTGGCTTGTCTTTCGGGCGGGGCCGACCTTGATGGACGTGTTCTCAAAAGGGGTGGCGGAGATGGACACTTTGGCACCGCTCTGAGGGACAACAGACAAAGTATTAGAGATGTGGATTGTTGTATTATTTATGTCAGTTTCTGCTCACTTGGATAGAGGTGTTTATTTGGAAGTTAGATTTTTTATGTTAAATGAGTTTTACTTGTTTATTTGTGCTGAAATTTCACTACTTTTGGTGCAAGTGGAAACTTCTGTGAGTTACCAACAGATATTGAGATATATTAAACGATATTCACACAACAAATTAGGATGACTTCATATTATTTTCAAAATATAAAATAAAAAAATTAAAATAATTACAAAAAATGATGATAATAATAAATCAAATTTCAATGTGTTTAATAATAAATTACAGAAAAGACTCAAAACAAGAAAAAAACAAAAATTGAAAACAACCTTGGGTCTATATGTTGGTAATGTGCATTCAAGAACTGATTTTAGTTAAAAACATTTAGAATTAAATCAGCTCTGTGTTTGTACCTTCAGTATGAGCTCCACCACCTCTGTGTGAACCAGACCGTGAACGGGCTCTCCGTTGACGTGGGTGATCAGGTCCCCTTCCCTCAGTCCTGCATCATGGGCCGGCCCGCCTTCCTCCACATGCTGAGGGCGAGCAGAGAGAGAGAGAGAGATGGTCAGAGGAAAGATGGAAAGGATAGAAAGGTTGAAAAAAGAGGTAGAGAAAGGAGGATGAAAGGAAGTCAGATATATTTGAGAACTATAGTTTGAGTCTGTTCTCCTGTTGTTTACTGCCATCTTCTGTCAACAACAAGAATCCCAATTCACATGCACTAACATAAAGTTAACATATGGGTCATTTCTTTTTAAGCTGCTCATTGCCTTTTTTCTCCCATGTTTTATAAAAAAAACCCAAAAAACCCCAAATTTGCTCAAGTTTCAAAGGGCTAAGTCAAGTGAGCCTGACATCTGTACTCATTTTAATACATTCATGACAAGCTGGTTCACAAAATATTTAATCTTCCTGTGATCTCTCTACTGCCAGAAACTCTAATTCAGGCCAAAAAAAGGAATAAAATAATCATCAAGATGTTGCTGAGCTTGGTAACTCTAACCTTTTAAACAATCCCAATAAACATAGTGCGTTTCTGTCAGCATCAGTGTCTCTGTGGGACTCACCCAGACCATGTGGTGCACCGTGTAGATGTCAGAGTCCCCCATGTAGACCCGGATGGCCCTCAGGGTGAAGCCATACTTTTTGCCCGCTCTGTGGATCACAATGGCTGGCTTGACGTTGCTCACAGCCGGGGACAGATCTCGACTCGGAGAGGAGTCCCGTGATGACGGATTGGACGACAGTGAGTGGGGCGACATTGGGCTGGCCAATGGCGAGGCTCCATGGTGGTCTAAGAACAGAAAGATAACGGTCATTTTGATTCAAAGATCCTTTAACTGACTTGATCTGTTTCATTCCTGATTTATTCTTTATATTTTCTGCAATAAATCATCATTATACTGTAAGGCCATGATACACAACTCATGACCTGCGCGACAAATCTGGCCCTTGATAGGGTGCTGAGTGGCCACCTAACAATTTTGTAATTTACAATAAAAATGAAGTGATGTCCTATATCCAAAAAATGTCCTAAAATCCTACAAATGTCCCAAAATCCTAGAAATGTTCTAAAATCCCAGAAATGTCCTGAATTTCCAGAAATGTCCTAAATATGTGCTGTTCTGCTGTAAAGAAATCACATCTAATCAGCTCATCAGATCCACAAGATTTATGCCATGTATTTTGCAAATAAACATGACATGTGATCCTGGCACTAGCCTTCAGCAGCAGTATCTTCACCCTCCCAAGCTGGCGCACTCACCTGCAGGGATCATCAGTGACAGAGTGGTGGCAGACGCTGACTTGATGACCTTGTTAAGCGGCCTGGAGCTTGGCGTTGCCGCGTGTTTGTCTGCATCTCCAGACAGCAGCCGATGGCGAGCTCTGCGAGCCGCCAGGTCGCTGATGGCTCTTGGAGTGGATGGAGAGTCGCTGTCTACTGCACTTTTAGCAGCTCCACCTGAAGCACCATTACTGCCATTACCTCTGTGACCACGATCACACACGTCACCTGAACTACCCGCTGCAGGAAAAAGGAGGGGTGAGAAAGGAAGTTCAAATAGTTCTCATGTTCTCAGTTTCTTCCTAAGACTTTTTCAGGCAAAATGTAGAGAAAATTAAGACGTAGCTTTAAACAAATCTTCAAATATTTTTCAGTTGATTAAAAGTGGAAAAATTTGTAGCTTTGTCTCCATGTGACTCCTCAGTGTGTTTTTGTACTGACGTGTGAGCGTGGCCTTGCTTAGCTGACTGGAGGAGGAGCTCGGCGTGGTGGGAGACTCGTCCAGCTTCAACTCTCTCTCCACTGGGAGCTCTGGGATGGCGAGGGGCAGCTCGTCACAACGGGGGCCCCTCACTGCACTCGGACCCAACAGACTGGGGCTCTTACGACTTCCGGCAGCACCTGAGAAACCAACAACACAGAGTCAGAGATTGTGTTCCAGCTTACTATCTTCAGTTTTTCATTCTCAACGGGAATCTAAAAATTTATTGGCAATCACTTCAGGGGGTTCCTCACCTTTCTAAGCTCCATGTATTTATATTTTGGAAGATATTAAAGAGATAGTTAGCCAAAAAATGAAAATTCTGTCATTATCTATTGGCCCTCATGCCAATGGAAAGTCTGATGCAGTTTTATAGTCCACAAAACATTGCCTGAGTTTCACAGGGAAAAATACACAATAAACCACAAAAAGTCTCCATAATGCTCATCCGAAGTAATCCAAGTAATCCTAACCCTAACCCTAACCCAAATCCATCCTGAAACTCTGACATGCCAAGCAGTTTTGAAATGTCACTGGCACCGCAAGCTCTTATGTGAGTGCATATGTGAATGTGGCTCCCACATTAGGAGCTACAGGCTACAACAAGGTTAAAAACATGACGCCAGTGACGTTTTTCAAACCAACATGGCACATCTTTGCACGTTTTCAGCATGAGGGGGACTAACGACTGAATTTTCCTTCATGGGTGAACTATCCCTTTAAGCAGAGCAAGGATGGCACAACATCATCTACTTCCAGTGTGCATGGAGAAGTCAAAACTCTAGCCACAATTACACACTTTTTTTCATACCACCTTCATAAAGCAGCCTCAATGACTTCCTTTATTCTGACCACTCTTTCTGGGACACTGTGAAGGACAGTTTCCTACTGACAGCTACTAACCACAGGCCATCACAACATCCTTCCTGTGTTTTACCCTGACCTTGGCCTCCCTCTTCCTCTGAGGAGATGGCGAAGCGGGGCATCTCGATGATGGCTGAGCAGCAGCGTCTCCGGACGGTCAGCGGTGGGCTGGAGTCGCTCTCTGTATGGGACGACTCCGAGACAGACAGACGTTTCCGCAGGCTGGGGAGGTAAAGAGGAAATAAAAAAACATGTAAAAGTCTAAACACAGCAGACCAACACACAACAGAATACCACACAAAACTGAGATACCTTGTACCATAGCTATGAAAAATACTTATTTCTGATTGGCTGCTAGGTGTCTGTAATACGACTTAAAGTATTTATGACTTATGATGCTCATTTTCAGATTCATACGTGCATTTTGGGCTTTCTACTAGACCATGTTTTCATACTGTAATGCGAAAAAACACTTGATTTTCCTCTTACTGTCTGCTGGAACCCCTGTATCTCCCCTCTGTCTGAAATGCTCCTTTTTAGTGCTTGTCTTTATTTTAAAAAATCTCAGCGTATACACTGTCACTGCAGTCAGGGAAAAACTAATAACTATTAATAAAAAATCACCAATAAAAGCTTCTAAAACAAAGTCTTCAAATTCTTCTTCAGCATGCCAGATGACCATATAAAAATCTGTCACAAGCACACAACACAAAGACTTCAGGACAGTCATAGGTTTTTCCTGCATTCATTTACCTCATTATTTGAAACTTTGGCCACATTTAATATGAATATCTGACATTGTAAAATTATGACAGAAGACAAGGAGCAGCACAACAGCTACCCTTTAACTGCAGGTTACAGTAACTATGGTGAAGTCAATCTAACCATGAGTTACCCCATTGAAACCTGAGCAAATAGGCTTGATTTCTTTCAAAAACATGGAAAGAAAGCGATTAGCAACAAAAAAGAACTGACCTAACAATGCAAACGAAATCAGCAAAGAGAAAATTACCTGAAAATTAATTAAACAAAGAATACATTAAAAAACAACAACACAGAAAGTTCTAAATTTACTAATTTTCTTTTTTTTTTTTTTTTTTTACAATTTTTAAAACATTTCTTGCCATGTTTTTAAAAACATTTCTTGCCATGTTGGTTATTGCCTGTTTTTAAATCAAACAAGTCACACCAATTTGCTCAGGGCTCAAAGATTTGAATATTGTGAAAGATGTCAGAAAACAGCACAAAGAAAGTTATTTCACTAAAGGTTTCAAAGGGTTAAACTGAACTACAACGGAGATTTTAAAGAAGCCCCTCTCTGTCCATGTTACCAAAGTCAGAATGGACTCTGAGGTGTTCCTATAAAGAAAAGTCATAAGATCATATATGCACTTGAAGAAGAAAACAAGTTCAATGAAGTCTCTGACATAACAGCTAGTATGAATCAATGAAAAACTTAAACTTAAAATAATAAAGAATAAAGACATGTTTTTAACAGGGACAAGTCCAGACATGGTCAAGGCTGTGTGGTTCTTAAGGAGGTAAAGAACTCACATCTCTGGAGATCCCACCAGCCAGGAGCGATCTCTGGACTTGAGTCCGCTCAGGCTGTCGATGCGATCTCCTCCCTCCTCACTGAGGCTGCGTTTGGTGGGAGGAGGAGTCCTCTTCTCCTCATGCAGAGACAGACGCTCCATACTGCTGTACACCTGCACACAACATGTCATATTTGTTACAATATTTCATACTGAAGTCATTCAAAGACCAAATACCAAGTCTTTAAAGTGACATTTGTGGATCGGTGACTCCGTGTTTAAGACCAAATATTCCAGACGGTAAATTAGTCAAATTGTCATATGAATGTGGTTAGGGTATTCTGTTCTGTGACACATATTCAGAGTTGAATCATATTATTTAATATGTAGATACAATATTTAAACCCTGTTCGACCCTGAAAATCCTGCAAAACTGTGACTAAAAACTATCTAATCTATCTAAAACTATACAAATAGTGACAGAAAACCATGAAATGCATTTACCAGATTTGTTTTACTCAGAAATTCATGAACAAATGAAAGTTATCAATTATATTTATTCATAAAAATAACATTAAAAAAATCTAAAGTGCAGGACCCAGTGCTGGATCACTTTTTTGAAATCACTTTATAATGTCTGAACAAATAAGTTCAGTTGTCAAAACTAGCTTCTTTCAAAGACTCTTAGCCGATCTTGAGAAAGTGATACAGAGTTTTATTTACAGATGAAATAACAGACTGATATAATAAAAGATATTTTTTCAATAGCTCACATCTTGGGAGTTTAGAAACAGCTTGATTTATTTATTAAGTCATCAGTGAATAATTTGGATGTAAGAGCTGTGTGAGTGTGTTCGTGGGTACCTTGCTGAAGCGAGGTGAGCAGGAGGAAAACTGTCGAATCTCCACATGTTCATCATCATTGGTGTCATCCTCCTCCTCTGAGTCCACGTGGTGGTAGCGGTCGGAGCGAGCTGAGAGACACACACACACACACACACACACACACGCACACGCACACGCACGCACGCACGCACGCACACACAGTGGTTAGGTTGTGTTGATGTCAGTGTGAGGTTTGATGTTTCAGAGAGGGAGATGTCTGGATGAAGCAGTCAGAAGCGTACTGTCAAAGTAGCTGGTGTCGTCCTCAGACTCCAGCTGGGGAATGAACTCGGCCTTCTGCCTCAGCAGGCTGTTCCAGTCCAGCTCTGTGAAGAACGGGTGCTGCTTCACCTCAAAGGCACTTCCTGTGGAGATGAAGGGGAGACGGAGAGAGGGCAGAGAGGGTGGAGGAGAAAAATTCAAGAGAAAGAGGAAACAGAGTGAGACAGATGAGAACACACTTTGGCAGCTACAGAATCAGACTTGACCAGCTTTGAGCCAAACACCTGTTTCTTTTGAGCTTCTGAGGGTAAAAAACGAAAAGTCAACTAAGTTTCCTGGAAAAAACTTTTCAGTAATGTTTACTGTAACATGTGTTTGTGTGTGTTTGTGTGTGTGTGTGTGTGTATGTGTTACCTGTGCCCAGTCTCTCCAGAGGATTCTGTCTCAGCAGTTTGGAGATGAGGTCCTGAGCCTCCTGAGGCAGAGCTTCGTCCTCCTCCGGCCAGATGATCTCATCTAAAACACACACAGTAAACACACGGATATTTGGGGACACACCAAGCATTGTAGTTATCTTTATCGGTGAGAATACAAGTACGAAATAATCCAGAGGAACGCCGATTGTCTAACTTTCAGGGTTGTTATACATTTTCATATTTTTTTCACTTTTCCGTGACTAGCATGCGCTTCACTGTGTCTGCAGTGCTTCCCAGCCTGGTTACGGTACTTTTCCACAAATACACACACACACACAAGTCTTGCTTCCCATAACAAATGTCGCCACAGTACGTCACACACACTGAAAAATCTGTCAAGTTAATTTTACTTTAAGGAGATAAAGATGTAAAGTGAACACAAATTAAGATAAATAGTTATATTTATTTTCTTCAGTTTTCAAGATTATTTTAAGCAAGATCAGCTTTTTACATTTTACTGTGTACAACCTGTCTCAAAGGGGAAGTCTCGGTCTGTATTAGTCATGGAAACCGAAAACTGTGCAAATTTTCCATTAAATTTTCCGGAATTTATATTGCACGTCTTTTGGTTACACTGATATGAATCACAATGTCAATGCTGAAATGACATTGAGGAGCCCGAAATCAATGCATATTACAGCGTCATGTCAACAATTTTGTTACAGAAAAAATGTGCAAATGTGTTACATAAAGTGGAAGGTTAAGTTTGGAAGACTACTGTTTAACAACATTTTTTTTTAAAATATTTTCAATGATATTCACTAATTCCATTACTTTTCCAGGCCTGGAAAATGAGATTGTGAATTTCCATGACTTTTTCGAGTTTTTATATAATTTTGGGAACTCTGAACTTTTGTCAGCCCTATTTGAGAGCTAAAAATGTTCATGTTTTCCTGTTTCCCTAGACCTTTCACTCATGCCAAAAAAAAAACATATCAGTGATTGGTAATATTGGTGGGAATTGCTTAGGAAAGCATGTTTACTCTACCGTAATACATTTAAGCGCACAAAGATTTTGTGGTTTTAGCCATCATACCTGCTTCAACCCTCTCTTTTACAAGAGAGCTGCCGAAAAAAAAACATGTAAGAAGGCTTTTAGAGAGCTGTAAGACCACACATAATTAATTCACAACAATATCATATAGCAAAACAACAACATTCCTCATAAAACATGTTTTGAATGTGGTGCCTGGTAATCTGATATTCAGGCAGTTTCCTCACTCCACTGCAGTATTTTAACTTACTAAGAATTAAAGGACTTTGAGCCCTGTGTCAAAAATCGGTTGTGCATGGTCTAAAGAGCATAGAGCAAGTGCATTTAGGCTGTTCCCAACTCCACTTTTCTAGACAAATGGCACATAATCAGGGTGAAAAACAAGGTGCAGAGATCAAAAGGGTTGTATTTCGTCCTTTAAAAAATCATAGGTGTGTTTTGAGCGCAACATAATTTTAACCAAACAGAGTCATCTCTCATTCCCTTTGAAAGCCAGGTGTGTCTACACCTGGTGCACTGCTATTTACATGGCTGATAAGGCAAACTGGAGCACTTTTCTGCTGAGCAATACAGGAAGAACTGATGTAACTGCAGCAAATATTTGGGGCATTTATGAAGCCAAACTTGACAGTGTTGTTATAAACTTGACAGTAGAAACAGAATTAAACATTTAGCTTCTGAAATGATGAAGTTTAGTGTGTTATGTGATGGGGAGTCAGACAGCAGCTCTGCTCTCTGCTATGTTCACATTTTACAGAATATCATTCATATTTTTTCTCATTAATGATGTATTATTTTACCCACCAGCAACCCATTCTGTGTCCCTGTGTGTGTAACAAACAGAGTGCACACACTCCTGTGTTTGTAATAAATAGAGTGCACACATGTTGTGAACCTGTCTATGTATGGGCAGCAGGTCAATAAAGCATCATTCTCACTTAAGAGCAGATTCTTTTTTAGGCCAATGGCACAACTGCTTTCTGCTGCCTCAGAGTTGCACTATGCCAACAAAGCGCCTGACCACACCTCATTTTAAGACCCACACGCTTACAGATTCACAGCTGGGCCCAAGTACATTTGCTACTTACACAAGGCCATGAATCTGTATCGGTCTGAAACTAACAATGAAGATTGTGCTGTACTGTTCGCCACTTTGTGCTCGATGTAAGCTACATGTTCTCACCCCAAGTCGTCACATGTTGTCGCTTTGCAGTGAGCTTCCGCATCTACATATTATGTTTTAGATGTCCTGTGTCTGCTGTTCTGGGATGCCGCTACTGTGCCGCTACTGTGATATCAACAAATGCACGTGTGGGATGACACCACATGTGGTTATGCTTAGGTAACAGGGAAGGAGGCACATGGTAAGGTGACAATAGGCAAACAACAGACTGCCCCATGAAATTCCTTGGCTTGTTGACCCCCCTTCCCTACTGCCTGTCCTATAGGCACCCTCATGCCCCTTATATAACATCATTACTGGCAGTGTTTCACCCAGACGCCATCCTGCTACGTTTCATGCAGACACGGCAGGAGCTGTCCAACCGCATTCTCAAGTGACGCCACACATCCATGAATCATACAGACGAGGCAGGTGCTGTACGGCTGTCTGCCGGCGTATAACACTGCATCAGGTTCTGTCTGGCCGCGTTCTCACCTGACGCCATCCAGCAGTGTTTAATGCGCACACAAAAGATGCCCTTTGGCGTGGCAAACTTAGGCCCAAAGCACTGTCAAAGCTGTGCTATTTAACAAGTTTGGAGTGAGAACAGACTGGTGTAAGACAGAGCCCACAGGTGTTACTTATACTACTTTATCTGCAGTTTTCATTGCTAATATCTGGAAACATCGCGTTACAGCGAAAGCCAGAAAGCACATGAAAATATAAGATAGTAGAAGACAAAAAGCCAACAGTTCATCCAAAATTATACTTTTGGTATTTCTTTTATTGCAGGCTACCAGTAGCTTCTATGTTTCAGAAATCTCATATTTTTATCTTACTGCCTTCTTAACACACGTTCAACTTGTCAACAATTTGTTTTTTCTCTCTATAAAATGATCTTGTCCCTGTAGTTTCTCTTTATTGTTTCTGCATGATCCAATTTTTCAAACTGCAGTTCCACAGACTGCACCCCAGAGTTCTGCCCTACACAATAGACCTCAAACAGCCAGCAGGCAGATAAACACACAGAACATATTCGAGGCACACTGAGGACCTCAGTTCTTTATCATCACAGTGCATCAATATGGAGAGACAGACAGTCATAAAAGAGACATGCAGGATCAATACAGGTTTATGATCATTGACTTGCCCTTTCATCAAAGGGAATTCAAAGGAGAAAAGAACGCAGAGGAGAAATCACTATTGATTTTATTCCCTGTAAGTCAGCTCTGTGCTTCTCTGCTGTGGAGCAACAGCTTTATCTGTCCATTTCTGATGATTTCATCAAGTCAGCCTGCAAGGCTCAACATGAAACATTCACAATGAAATACAGAAATACTGTAACAACACCTCCACTGCAGAGCAGGAGCTAAACAACATCCATTTTTAAGTATTTGATCCATGTTATAAAAATATATGTACCTTTGCCCAAGGTTTTCTTCTGTATAACAGTATGTTCTGAATACAGTTACTAAATGTTTAAATACTGCAGTCATTCAGACAAATCTTTCTGGGACTTCTTTTAATATTTCTGCCTACCATGTGTCTTTGTCATGTAAATAAATGATTTACTGGATGTACAATGGACAAAGTTTTTATATACTCTGTTTCCTGTTTTGACCTAAAATACAGAAACTGTGATTATAAAGGGCAATTTTGGTCCATTTAACCTATTTTAATCTTACAAATAAGTAAGTAAAAAAAGCTGATGACATTTTTGGCTTGTGAGCCCTTGAATTGAAGGTGCAACATCTACACCTTTCCAGCAAGTAATTGCTCCTTTGTGGCTATTTGATTTAAAAAAATGGAGTTGTTGGACAACACTTGGAAAAAACCCCAAAGATTTGAGAAAGTTACCCGGAATTATGTGCAACTTTGTGTTACAGTCTGTTTATATGAAAAGTGCTATACAAATAAAGTCTGATTGATTGATTGACTACATGCAGACCTCGGGGGATGTGCATGCCACAACCTTGTGCAGACTACAGACCGATATATTGCTGGACAATTTGCCAAAAATGCCAAGAACAATAAAAAATTCAGCTTTTCAACAACACGTTTTTTAGCAGCTGTGAAAAAATGAAAAATATTGCTATTTTTCTCTCATTTAAGCTGCAATTTCATCTTCAACCACAATGCGAGTTGCAATGGCAGAGTGGCGCTGTCCATGTTTTCACTCACTGACTTCAGGAGCAGAAGAAGAAGCAATTCAACATTATTCATGAAATATTTTTATATAAAACAGGTATGGGCTGTGGGATTTATTGGGCAACCCATCAAGGAGAAAAATGGATGCAGACAGACAGACGGATGGAATCAGTTTTCTTGATTTTATAATAGGATGTCTAGCCATTTCTCTCTTTTTTTTGAGTTTAGATTCTCTCCCGCGTCTCTCTTTTTATTTCAGATATTTGCTTTATTTTACTGTTTCATGGTTCCATTTAGCCATATAGGAGTCTGTTAAGCTGCTTCTGATGAACACCCAAACTTTTTCTGCTTCACAAACTGACCGTCTGTCAGCACCGCTACTTACCACTGATGACCTGACCAAACAGCTCCTCTGGTGTGTCTCCGAAGAAAGGAGCGCAGCCCACCAGGAACTCATACAGGATGACTCCCATCGCCCACCAGTCCACCGGCTTCCCGTAGCCCTGACGCAGAATCACCTCTGGGGCAATGTACTCTGGAGTGCCACACACCTGAGGAGGCATTAACGTACATGAAAAGTCAGGCAAACTCAACCAGTCCCCAAGAAAATCACGACATATTTATATTATTATATCATTGTAATTTTCCTACAGAAAAATTAGGAACTGGAAGAATACTTTTCAATTGTACCAATCACAGCAGGGAAAAACGTTACAAAGCTGTTCTTAACTTTCTGACAAACTGAATGAGACTTTCTAACAGTTGCACTTTTGCAGTTTTTAATATTGTTGAAAAAAAAAGTCCACTGTTTTACAGACGCTGCTGCATATTTAATCCTTTCAGCAACATAGAAAACAAAAACAAACTGAAGACGGGAGCTGGTACCTGTTTATCGAGGAACTCTCTGGTGTCTTTCTCTATGTGTCCTTCATACAGGTTTGTGGTCAGACTCATCAAACCGATCTTTGAGAGACCAAAGTCTGTCAGCTTAATGTGTCCCATGGAAGTGATGAGAAGACTGCAGGAAAGAAAAACTAAAGTTTGTACTGCTTCTTAATCTTTTTGCAAAATGTACCTTTAAGAAAACCCTTAACTGAGACATCCCTTTGAAACCTGAGCAAAGTGATTAAGCGAATAGAAAATAGCATTAAAAAAGTGAAACCTTATATGAAAATGACAAAAAAAGCAAAATTAAGTACAGTAAAAAATAAAAACCAAACCAAAAAAACGATGCCAAAAAAGTGCGGAAAATTAAAAAAAATACATGTTTACCTACTTTCTGTAGCATACTTTAAAATACATAATTAGAATGACTATAAATATAATTGGACATTTGTCCCTTGTTTTTTTTGATAATTTTTTTATACCCCCCCCCCCTTTTTAAAACTAATTTTCAGTCTATTTTTTTCGTCACCTTTTATTAATTTCTTGCAATTTGTGGGACATTCCTTGTCAAGTTGGATACTGCCTTTTGTCCCAATGCTTTTGAAAGAAATCAATTTGTGTAGGGTTCAAAGGGTTAAACAGCTTTCGAAAGGTGTCTGAATGCAAGAAACTGATGTCTGACCAGGTTTTAAAGGGTTAAATAACAATACTTTATGATAATACTGTATGTATGGCTGAAATAAAACTTGGCACATTAAAACATTGCTAAAGATTTGAACATAAAAAAGTGGCAACACACACATTAATTTTTATCTAAGTGGTGAAAATAGGTCAAATAACATTAGGCATTTAAGTGAAAATAAGATAATGTGTGTGTGTGTGTGTGTGTGTGTGTGTGTGTGTGTGTGTGTGTGTGTGTGTGTGTGTGTGTGTGTGTGTGTGTGTTTGTGCCTTACTTGTCAGGTTTGAGGTCTCTGTGCACGATGCCATAATTGTGAAGATACTCTAATGCGAGGACGGTCTCTGCAAAGTACATACGAGCCATGTCCACCGGCAAAGCTCCGATATTCTTCAGCAGCGTGGCGCAGTCTCCACCTACAGACCGCAGTCACCTCATTAAACGCAACATGACGACTACCAGTAACAATAAACTGTTATAAATGTTAATAAACTGTGATAATAATTCTCTTACCCTCCACGTACTCCATCACCATGCAGAGGTGTCTCCTGGTCTCAAAGGAACAGAACATGGAGACAACAAATGGGTTCTCGGCAAACGTCAGGATGTCTCGTTCCACGAAAGCCTGCTGGATCTGGTTCCTCAGGATCAGGTTCTGCTTGTTGATCTTCTTCATGGCAAAACGCTGCCGGGTCTCCTTGTGACGCACCAGAAACACAGCGCTACACGGGGACAGAACGATGGTTTAGTCCTAATATCTCGACTTACGTTACTTAAACAGTTAATTCATGACTGATATGTTATAATATCAAAGCTGTAAATCTTTCTCACCCGTAGGCTCCGTTACTAATGAGTTTGATGTTTTCAAAGTCTTCCTCTCGAGGTGTTTTTGTTTTAGTCGCTGGAGGTGGAGCTGCTGGGCATGTTGTGCCTCGACCCTAGAACACAAGATTTACATACATGAGCCATGAGCCATGAGACAGCATGTTTATAACCAATAAAAGGATGGTTATTCAAAAGAACTAAAGAAATAAATCTGGCTAGCTTTGAAATAAACTTTGAACGACATGAACTGCTGCTGGTTTATTGGAGGTTTCCAGCAACAGCGGAAAGAAAATTGAGGATGCGGCCTTTGCCAATCAAGCCCCAAAGCTATGAAGCACACTACCTATAGATGTCAGAGAAGCCCGCTCACTAATACTTTAAAAAGAAAGCTAAAAACGCATCTGTTCACTCTAGCCATTAACTAGCTCTGACTTTCTATTACTGTATGCAACACACTGACTATACATAAGTATGTCACACAGCCCCACTTAGTGACTTTACGCTGTCAGACGTAACACCTCTGAGCCATGATAATGATATATGAGCGTGTACTTACATCCACAGACTCATCAGTCTCTGGGGTTTCCGGGTTCCCGCTGTCATAACTGCTCAGCTGGGCCATTTCTACAGAGAGACACAAGGATCAGTTACCAAACTGAGACAGAACAGGTGATTCCAAGAGGTAAATAAAGATTTTTTTTTGTTGTAGTTTTTATTATGCTCTCACTACACACACAAAATAACGAAGATTAAAATGATTCTGAGATGGTGTTACCCTCCAGGGGGTCCCTGGTGAGGCCCAGCTGGCTGATGATGTATCGGGGAATGTCGGACTTGATGCCCTGGCCCTCCTTGGCATGGCCTTCTGCTGCTTCCAATAAATGGTAGAACTCCTCAGGGTCAAACTCCTGCAGGGGAGGGACACAGACGAGGAAGGAGGGAAGGAGTAAAGGGAGCAAAGAGGAGGGAGGAGGTACATAGGGGAATCAAAAAAGGCAAAAACAAACAGTAATTATGATAGATATGTACAAAAAATGTGTAAATGGCATGCATGCATGTTTTGCATCACTTTTTGATGCTGCTGTTTGAGTAGCTTGATTCAAGGCTGTTAAAAATTGTGTGTGTTTTCTGGACAGGCAGCATTATGTTGGCTCAGTCTCTCCTCTGACTTTAACCATCCTTCAAACCGGATTTGGTTTTTGTTTGGTTAACGCTCAAAATCCTGTTTGCAGATAGTCTTGAGCATAACAATACTGGAGAAGTATTTTACCTTGTTCCAAATGGTGAAAGGTAGTAAAGAGTATTACACTTATTATATGAATAATTGTCTTTTGTTGATGAATTGATCCGTTGTGATTTCCTTTTCTTAACACGCTGTAAAAAAACTCTGAGATGACTGGAGAGACAACGATATGAGAGAAGAACTGAGGTTTTGGTTTTGCACACCCCAATATAACTCCCATGTCCTCTAACAAAGACATATAGACCACTGCTGCAACACACACAAACACACACATTCACACACACATGCAGCATATACAGTGTATGTGCAGACACACATTCCCTGCCCCCTTCTCTATCTGTGTGCTTCCATTTGTAAAAACCCATCGTGTACAGTGTCACAGCTTCAGCTGCATGTGATTAGTCAAAACTACCAATGTGAGCACCGGGGCAGCCTCCTTCCCTCCCCTCATGTCCTCCCTCTCCTCTCTCCCTCACCCTCCACTGCCCCTCCAATTACCCCTCTGTCTTCCACACTTGCTTTTTTTTCTCCGCTCTGTCTTTACCTATTCTCCCCTCTTCACTTTCTCCTTCCTCGCCTCATTTCTGAGCCCTCACAAGGATGGTTGACATGTGGATTCACCTGTTTGACCCCACATGTCCAACATCTCAAGCCAAACTGATGGAGCTCTGGATGGAGGATGGAGAAAGTGAGTGTCCCATCTACTGAGAAGAGTTAATATATGTGTGTGTGTGTGTGTGTGTGTGTGTGTGTGTGTGTGTGTGTGTGTGTGTGTGTGTGTGTGTGCATTAGGCTGATTCCAAATGCTCAGAGGAAGTCCATAAATGAATTGCTGGGGTTGAACTATTTCACACTGGGGAGCATGAAGCTCTAAATTGTTTATTAACCATGCGTGGAGTCGAGATGTACAATATGAAAAAGCTATTCGAGTTAATGCTGGTCATATTTTTCATACAGATTCAAATTCATATCACTACAGGAGTGTGATTAAACCGCAAACTGTTAACCAACCAGGACGAGGCTGATTGAAGCAGTTCAGGAAGCAGAACCAGATTTTTTTTTCTGTATTAAATGAATAAGACACATTAACATAGAATAACATATTTGTACATTATAAGGCTTTTTTGCATGCTTTTTTGTGTGTTATGTGCCTTTTGTAACATTATATTTTGTTGTTTTTTCCATTTTCGGTCTGTTGCTTTAAAGTTGCAATTATCATATGTGCTTTATGTTTTATCTGTGGTTAATGTTCGCCTGCATTTTTTCTTTATAGCGATTTTAAAACCATGACTCATGTTTTTTTTTCTTTTACGATATTTTTTTAAGGTTTTTTTTGGCCTTTATTGGATAGGTTAGACCAGGCATGTCAAACTGGTCCACAGGGGGGCCGGTGTGGCTGCAGGTTTTTGTGCCAACCAACCAAGAGCACACAGTTTGACCAATCAACTGTCTGAAGACGGAGATCAGTTGATTAAATGAGTCAAGTCTGGTGTGCTGCTACTTGGTTGGAAACAAAACCTGCAACCACATCGGCCCCCCTGTGGACCGGTTTGACATGCCTGGGTTAGACAAAGTGTGAAAGGGGGACAGAAAGGGGATGACATACAGCAAAGGGCCGAGGCCGGCGCGGTGAGGACACAGCCTCTGTACACAGGTCGCTACTACTAATTTGATTTCTCCAAGAATTTTCTAAAATTTTAAGAATTTTTTACTAATTCAATTAATTTTCTAAAGCTTTCAGTGATTTTAACTATTGCTATGATTTTTCTAACATTTTCAGAAATTGCTTACTAATTCCATGACTTTTCCAGGCCTGGAAAATGTAATTGTAAAATACCATGGCTTTTTCAGATTTTCCATGACCGTGAGAACCCTGTGGATCAATTAAGTGGCAGAAAATGTAAATACTTAAGAAAGAAAAAACTTTTTTAAAAGTCTCCTGACTGTACTTTAGAGAGAAGCCCATAGAGTTAGAGTTGCACTTTGTTGCACTCGCAAGAAAGGTTTTTTCAATTGCTGCAGATAAACCAGAGATATTTTCTTTTGTCATTCCATGTATTCTTGTTCCTGTTAAGCTCACTTCTCTCTAACTCCACACCTCCAGATTTTTTTGTGTCCTAACAAATTGGTGAAAATAAAACATTCGATGATGGTATGTTTGCCAGTGTTCCTCTCACCAGACACTCCAGCAGACGTGCTGGCCTGGCGATGATGATCATCAGCTTCTTGACGAGTTGTGTGACAAAGGTAACCTCCACACTCTCTGAGCGTTCGTGAGCCTGTAAACAGAAAGACAATAACAGCAAAGGTTAGCTTAGCAGCATGAAAGAAAACATATTCAGTTTTATAAAGCATCTTTTGAAATAGTAGCATTCATTATGGAGAGGTTTTAGTCAATACTAAAGTCCTAAATGAGGTCCCATGTGGGAGATAACTGATCCCTCATAGTTATCTATTCATTATTTTTAATAATATTTTTTAATAATTTATTATTGTGAAATCTTCTTTGCCCTTGAAGCTGTGCAGAGAGTGTGTTGTGTTTGTCCTTCACAAACAAAGCAGAATGAGCAGTTTGAGGACACGCGGACGGTGGAGTCCTCCACTCGGTGACACCTGAGAGGTAATCTAAATCAGAACGACCTCCGTCTCGCTCCCTGATATCCACCGTGAAATGTCTGTCAGCTTGAAGACAGAGCAATTTACCCGGCAATCCACTGTAACTGACTGCAGACACATCTGGAGCTAACACTGATCCTCGGAAAGAAATGGGCTGGAAGGAAAGTGTGTGTGTGTGTGTGCGTGTGTGTGTGTGTGTGTGTGTGTGTGTGTGTGTTGTGTGCAAAGTGGAAGCTGTAACAATTACAAACCGCCCACTGGAAAACATGCTTCGTTCTCAGGGGAGTAATGTGAGTGTGCGTGCAGTCTCATGTGTATGAATGCAGCATGTATGTATGTATGTATGTAATAATATATGTACTATATGTATGTGTCAGACGGGCTAACAGAGACTAGGCGGCAGTTTCTAAACAAAGCATGGGCAGCTCTTAGCAGTTTGTCTAACTGACGCAGGAGGCCTGGGGGGACCCCCCCCCCCACCCTGAATTATTTATATATGTAATGAAACCTAAAGGGGAGGGGGTGTCTTTATACTGTATGTGCACGCTAAATATGTATTAGGGTGTGTATATGTAAGCGTGAAGGAGACTGAATGTGTGTGTGTGAGGTGACTGTACAGACCAGTGATCGGTGAGTAATGGACAGCTGAGGGACTGACTCCCACTGTGCAGTGGCTAATTAACCGGTCAAAGTGTGTGTGTGTGTGTGTGTGTGTGTGTGTGTGTGTGTGTGTGTGTGAGAAAGACTGTATATTCACTCTGCATGTCTAATGTGGAGGAGATTCCCTGGGTGCTACACAGAATAAAAATGTACTTTAACAGCTTGTATGCATGTGTGTACAATAATGTATAATCCGTAGATTTGAGTTCATTACTGACACACTGTGTGGGTGTACATGGTGCAAATTAGAGTTAAATGTTTTGACATAAATTATAGATGGAAAAGGCTTTTATGTGCAGTGCTTAAACACAAGAAAATCTGTACTGTAAATGAAGGAAACGCTCTGAATAAAGGCTATTTTTAACTGTCAAAAATAATTTAATGTTCATAATAACAATAATAATAATTACAGCTAATTTAAAGCACAAAATTTATATGTTTTATATTTCAGTTTAATCTATTTTTGTTTTGTGACCTGTACATTTTTGAGTCTATTTTTTTTCTCAACTTGGGAAATTGTTTTTAAATTTCAATAGAAACCAATAGTTGGAATTGGTATTAATTTAACTTCCATTGAGGTTAACATTAATAAAACAAAAACAAAAATAAAAACAAAACAAAATTAATGTTAGGATTTTCTGTTAGTGTTGTGTTTTTTTCATACTGTAAAATGATCCTCAGTAGCTCTCATTTATTGATATTTTTTGGTCATAAAAAAGTGAATGTAAACAAAAAGGTGGATTTTTTTTTTTTTAGTATTTTAATGGTTTTTATTCTAACTCTAATTATGATTATTTCTATTCAGATGCACCCACATTTGGACAATAAAGTTTACTCTTATTTCATGGGTTTAATACACTTAAGGCAATAATTTAGATTTACAAAAAAAAAAAAAAGTAGAAACACTTGACATTGCACGTCTTGTGGGTCTAAGTAGAGTATTTTTTCTAATTTAAAAATCTGAAATATATATATATATCATTTTATTTAATCTGTAATATTTCTGAGGAAAGAAAAAAATGTATTAAGTGGGTTACTTTCCAAACCCCAAGAGGTTTGTCTTTGATTAAGGTTTCATTCAGGTATATCATACTGAAAATCACTGAAATGATTTAAAGCCATGTGAACACGCACAACATTCCAGGAGACCAAGCATCATGTGGCCTCTCGATTTCTTAGAAATGACTGGGACACAGGTGATGTCACCTATTGTGTGTTAGGGAGCACTGGTCGCTAAGCAGGTGATGTTTCTACCTGAGTCCAGCCGAGAGCCAATTACAGCCAGATGTTAGCATCTGTATCTGAAGCTGAAGGTTCAGAGTGAGCGATGGACACTCAGTGACAGATCACCAGAGCTGAGTTAGCACTCTGCCTTCCTCTCTGCCCTCAGGTGACCTACAGGGGTCTAACAGGGTTTCCCAGGGGTTCCAGCAGAAGATGGCCTGGATGCAGGTTGCCATAGTGACCGCCAGGCAGGTCACTAAGGCCCCCCTTGACAGGGATGGATGAGGGAGAGGAGGAGAGGACGAGCAGTGGAGGAAAGAGAGAGGCAAAGATGAGGGGGTAAAGGTGGAGGAGAGATAAAAGAGGAGAGCAGGAGCAGGAGGAGGACATAAGGAGGAGAGGTGAGTTGGCCTCCTGTGAGCTCTGTAATGGGGTCATGACACCAGGAGAGAAAGAACGGATGGATGAATAAAGGAATGGATAAGCAAGGAGGACAAAGGCAAAGGACGGAGACATGTCAAGACCAGGAGTGCAATGAAGGAAACTAGATTTCAACAGAGAAAAGAATGATTGTATAATCTAAAAAAACACACCTGATGGCAGAGGACGAGGATATGAAAAACTTATTTTATGAAGACTTACAATAGCAGAACTCTAAGGCTCTATTTTATAAATACAGGCTTTCAAATTTTTAAATGTTTCTCTTTGATGAATTGCATTTAAAGGGTCTGTCCACCCAAATCATTTCTAGAAAAACAAGTAGAATTTTTTGTCCCCCTCAATAAAATAAATTCCATTCTGTCCATTTAATTTGGGGAGAATGGAAACTGATATTTAGTTTTTGTACACTGTTTATACTAAGGTAGAGGTTTATGTTCCTTTAAAGTTTCTGGTTGTCTCTGTGTGAAGCTTGATTATTATTTTTTCGGTACGTAATTACTAAATTAATTTTTAAAAAAAGATTCACAAAATTTGGTTATTTCTTTTAATTAATTAAATTTTAGATAAATAGCCACAAAACATATACTAATATCATGATGTATATAAAGTTACATACATCCTAATAAACTATAATATAAAATAGATAACAAAATATCCATGTCACCGCCCCGTTATAAGTGTTTCTATGGTCAGATACCAAAAGCAGGAGGAAAGCAAATACTTTTTGTAAATAAACCTGATCAACACCAGCATATAAGACCAAAAAGCTGATAACTAAAACATCTGAGAGTCCAACAGTTCTCAGAAATATCCAACTAAACTCAGCAAAAACAGTGAACACACCATCTATTAGTCCTACATGCACAAAGGGGAAAAAACAAAACATGGACATCCTTCCAAGTTGCACAACATCTAAAGGCACACCATAAAACTTGAATGTGTACCTTTGACCCGTAAAGTAGAAGTTTTAAGTATATTCCAAAATACATATTGTGCCTTTACTAATTCGTAAATAACCCTTTGAAACCTGGAACAACGTCAGCTTTCTTGTGCAGCGTTCAGATGCTTTTCACATGCTTGTAAACATTTGAAACCTGAGTCAATTTATCCTTTGAAATCATGGCTAAAAAAGCAATGAGATGCACCACAAATTCAAAGAAATTAGGAAAAGAAAATAGTCTGAAAATTAGTTTCTTTTTCTGTATTTTTACATTTTTTTCTTTTTGTTTCAAGTAATTTTCTTGTAACTCACAACTTCTAACTTCCCATCTTTTTGAGACAAATTGAGCAAACCTGCTCACATTTCAAAGGGCTAACTGATCCTAATGAATCTATCAGAATACAGCCAGTAAAAACGGCCTGATGATGACTCATTAAAAAGACTGAATTATTAACAAGCTGCAGATAAGAACACCCACAGCAGTTGACGGATTACAAAAAGATTGAATAATTAATGCATTTGTCACTGACCTCTGGAACAAGCTCAATTATCTCTTAAATATTTTCAAAAGCGGACTCGGTATTTCAAAACAAGCTACAAAAAGCTGTTTTTATGTCAAATAATAATGAAACAACAATAATAATCAGGCAACTGAGAATCAAGGACTTTCTCTCCATAATGCTGCTGTGTTGCTCGAGTGCGACAGGAAGTCACAGTGAAAAAAGGTGAACAAGCAGCTCCTGAGGCATCGAATAAAGCCACGTAGAACCAAAGCTGAACTCAACGTTGTTTCAAAGTTAGACTGAGTTGATCTATTTGACAGCATTAAAGGGAGTCATCAGCGTAAACAAGTTTCAACGTGCCGATAAAGCTTGACCGAATCAAACTGAAATTGACTCAACTGTAAAGTCTGCCTCCTCCTCCTCCTCCTCCCAGCTGTGAGTGAACACCTTCCACTCGCTCCTCCTCATCACATCCTCCAGCACCTCCTCCTCTTCCTCCAGCCTCCTCTGCCACGAGACGCGATACATGTTTCCACCAAAAAACCCACAGAATGACAAACTTCCATACAGGACGCAGGCTGGGAGGCCGTTTAACACCTCCGTCCACCTGCTCACGGCCTCCCTCCTCTCCTCTGTAGCTCTGATCCACCTGCTGCCGCACTTGGCCACCCGCCAAAACAAAAAAACAACCTAACGCTGCCTAATTGATGATGTCATCATCCGGCCCCGCATTGCAGCTTCGGTGTCTTCTCCAGATGTGTTTAAGTCCGGGTTCCTTACACCCTCCAAAAGCATTCGAACAGGCTTCACGCATGTACATCCACCTCCCTCTCAACGGGCCCGCCGGCCAATCAGAAACAGAGGAATCCCCTGGAATCCCCGCCCATACCCAAAAAACGCTCCAACTGCACCTCCTTCACCCCTCCTGCTCGTCTGGGAGAGTCATCTGTCAGCCCCCGGTGACTGCTGGAGTGTGAAATTAAAATCGGGGAGGATGTGTGTGTGTGCGTGCTCGCCTGCATATGTGTGTGTGTGTGTGTGTGTGTGTGTGTCTATGATGGAGAGATAGTTTGTGTGTGTGTGCGTCCCAGTAGAACAGAAGGTCAATAAGAGGCCGGTGGGAGCCATAATGTCACCCCCCAGGCACTGAAAAACTGAGCTAATAGAGATGTCACCGCTGCCACACACATGTAAATATACTTGTGTTCATAGAAACACTCACGTTGATACAGCCAAACTGTCCGAAATGCCTCCATCACGCCAAGCTGCAATTAGCGAGTTTGTTGGTATAAAAACAGCAAGTGTTTGTGTGTAGAGGAATGTGTGAGGGAGTTTATGTGTTTGCACCTGCGCTGCAGTCTTTGTGCCTTCCTATGACATCACGGTTGACGGCTGTACCCATGATGAGTGAAAGAAGGAGCGCGTCACGCCGTGAGTTGTTCCACAGTAAACTGAGCGTGACGAGCTGCCACAGTCATGATGTCTTCATCCAGGACAGAGTTTTCACACAGCAGCGATAATGTTAAGGATCCATAAAATCCTAAAAATATTCAGGGGAGTTTGGTCCTCATTGTGAAGACAAAGGTTCGTGGCAGTGATGGTCATTTAGATGTGTTGAGTTTATAAGCAGCTGTTCCATATACGCAGTGGTTGAAAGTAACTAAGTACATTTAGTTAAGTACTGTACTCATCCCTTTGAAACCTGAGTAAATTGGCTCGATTTCTTCCAGAAACATGGGAACAAAGCAATTAAGGAAGTGAACTAAAAATTAGTAAGAAATTAATAAAAAAGAAAATTACCTGAAAATTAGTAAATATTAAAACATAAAATACAATAAAAAAGACATAAAAAAGAAAACAACTGCAACAATGAAATGACCTGGAAAAAGTGCTTAAAAATGTATACTTTTACATCATTTTAAATATGTAATTATGATAAATGTAAAAATAGCTTTCCCTAGCTTTTTTTACCCTTTACATTTTTCCTAGCTTTTTAAAATTTTCTAAATTTCTAAATACACTAATTTCTTGCTAACTTCATACTTCTTCTCAACTCCAGATTGAATGAAGACTTTAACTCCACTACATTCATTTGATAACTTTAGTTACTATTTACTTTACAGAATGTGATTATTTATTCATGAACATGTGAATGCATTAATAATTAATCTAATGCGGTAATATTCATTTTTGTAAAATGGGCCAAATCCTGTGTAAGGAGTATGATTGCTTTTGACAAAAAATGGGAAAAAGCCAAAGAGCAACTTGGCAAGAGACATGTAAATTGCAAAAAGAAAAGAAATAGCAAATGGTGACAAGAAACTGAATTGAAAATTTGCTTGGGGGAGATTGTTAGATTGTATTAAAAAATAATAAATAAAAAAAATAAGAAAGAAATGTCCAGAAAACTATATTCATAATCCTTAATCCTTAATAATCATATATTTGTAATGAAGCTACAGAATAAAAATATTTTTTAATTAAATCTTGAACGCTTTCTTAAGGTAATCACTTAATTTCTTTTAATTTTTCTTTTCTTTTCTTCATTTCTTTTATTTTTTTGCTTATTTTAAGGTAATTGTCTTGCAATGTTTTACTGAGTTCTTGCTAATTTTGGGGCCATTTCTTGTCAAGGGGCTCACTGCAGGACTTTCACTTGTACCGGAGGATCTCTTCACTCGTAGTATTGCTACTTTCACTTTCACTTTCACTACTTTCACACAAAAATCTGAATACTACTGAATACTACTATCACTGCATTTTAAGTAAATATTTATGTGTTATATGTATTGAAAGCTGTTTTTCATATTTACTGAACTATTGGCTTGCTACATTTTATTTATAATCAGCCGACCTACCTTGCACTGGTAATTTTTGCAGTTAATTGGAATTCATGAATTGGAAGTTTAATTTGCATATCCTTTCCAGGAACCTGCCTCTAAATGACCAGTTACATAGTTAATTTCTAGGAATTAATTAGGCTGCTACAGGAGCTGTAAAAAAAGTCTGAATTTGCTCTCTATTTGCTGATGAACACTCTATATTTGCTCCTAACTATCATAATTCTGCTGTGCTGCTGTGAATCTTATGCAGCATCAAAAGCATCCACAGCCTGAACACAATGCTCTGCCTATGACAGATGTGAATGTAAGTCATGCAACTCAACATCTGTCAGCGGTGACGCAAAAGGATGCTGACTCAGAAGTGTCTGAAATGTCACTTTACTGCTCACTGCAGAATCTATTTATTGTTCATTTTATATAGAGAGGCTAACGAGAGAACAAAGATGTGATTTCTGGAAGTAATTTTAGAGAATCAAACTGGAATTGACTTAAGAAAATCATATGTTTAAAGGCTGCATTCCAACTAGTTTTGATAAGCCTGTCATATTGGCTCTCTGGAAAACCTTGAAAGCCCAAAGCCAGCCTTTATTTAAATAGTTAAGTCACTTTCTCACCTACCAGGATGAATTAAAATGTGAAAGGATGAACTGGTCACGAGTACTGTGTGTTCCCAGAGGAAAAGAAAATTCAAATCTCCTCTTTGTCCAGCTTATTTCTCCTTGACACAATTGAGCTCAGTTTAATATCAATATGAGATACTGGCCATTTTCTCATACTTCATTGATTCAACTCCTGAGAAATAACCTTACTTTTGTCTCAGCCCAACCTTAATTCAAATTCTTACAATGCAGCAATCTTAATGTGTCTGAAATAATCAGCTCTTGAGATTACAGTAAGACCAAAAAGAAACATTGATTGGCTGATAATGAGCCCAAATAATTTCAGAAATGTATCTCAGTGATCAAATTTAAGCCCCAATTCCGTATTTAATCTGTTTTCAGAGTAGGGAAACTTCTGAGAAGCCTATGAGCTCAGCAAAACAACACCTGCTGATTCTTTTTGTACTTATTCCTCAAACAGATCAGAATTTAGGAATCTCCAAATAAGATGCAGATATATTTATAGTGAGACACAGAAAACACCTCTATGAGCAGTAATTTTTATCTCTGGGTTTTGATAATTACCTCAATTTTATATATTTTAATTATTTTATTTTGTTTATTTACTTTCTCTTTCCTGAGTTTGTTGTTTTGTGTTGTTTTAATGTATTTTATGCCACAAATAAATCCCATTTAGTCATTTGAGGAGAAGACAAGTAGCAACAAGAGAAGAAATTAACCAAAACTTTGCAAGAAATTATTAGAAGTGCAACAAAATTATGTGAAAATTAGTCAACAAAAATAAAATAAATAATAATAATAAAAAAACATAGTTTAAACCCCACAGAAATTACCTGGAAAAGGTGTTTAAAATTCTAATAACTTAATTTTAAACACGGAATTATGATAATTATTATATATGTTTCACCTAGCTCTTTTTTTGTCCTAGATTTGAAAAAGTACATTTTTGTAAATGCACTATTTTTTACAATTGTGAAACATTTATTACCAAGTGGCTCATCGCCTTTTTTCCCTGTTTCCGAAAGAGATGGCATTAATTTGCTTCGTAAGGTTCAAAGGTTTAAATACTTGTGAAAGGCATCTGAAAGCAGCAAATGATGTCACTCCAGGTTTCAAGGGGTTAATGGCCTTTGTGTTTTATGGTGCTACATAAAAAAGCTTGCCATAGCCGTTTATAAATTAATTAAAAAAAACATTAATATTAAAGTAATTCTTGTCCATAATCAGGTTTACTGCAGCCTCTCTTCAAATATTCCATCATAAAGGACAAATTTCTTCCTTTCCCCTCTTCAAGAAAAATCTTTTCTATTTACAGTTTTAATGTGCTGTTTTTTAAGATATTTTTGAAACCTTTTTTTGATATGAAATTAACTAGTAGTGCAATCAAGTTGCAAGTTGAATATTAGATAGCTCAGGGTTTTTGCATCTAATATAGTTGCCTTTTAGAAATTGTTGCTTTCTAAGAAAAGTCTTGACTTGAGAATAGAGGTGAGTGTTTGCAGGCTTGTGAATAAGCTGTTGCTCCACTTACATCTTGCAGCAGCTTCTCCAGGTTCTCCTGGAGCTCGTAGAAGTAGCGGGAGGTGATGAGGCCTTCTCTGCTTTTCTCCAGGCAGTCTCTGGACAGCTCAATCAGCTGATGGTGGATGAAGCTCAGGACCCCGTCGGCCAGCGGGCACACCTTATCCGGGGCCGAGGAGCAGAGCAGCTCAGCCAAACGCTCCTCCATCTGAGCCGTGGCCTGGGGGAGGGAGGGAGGGGCAGGTGATCGGGGGGGGGTGAGTCACTGAAGAGATGCACGCATAGCAGACATGCTAAGAGATGTGCATCACCAAAAACTGGATGTCATATGTCATAAGTAATTTTGACTAAATACTCCTTGCACCATATTGTGATACTACAAGAATATTCAAAGAATTACATTAAATTCTTTTATAAAAACTGTGCAGAAAAATTAAAATCCAAGACTTTTTTGAGCTGCAGCTACTCAATACACAAGTAACTACTTTTCTAGAGCATTGTCACAATTATATTTTCTCAGAAAATTAGAACGTTTTATGTTCATACACTGCAGAGTCAACTGCCTGCAGCTCCTTCACAATAAAAGCCTTTCAAGAAAGAAGAGAAATTGAGTCTTTTTTTGTGAACATTTCTACACACATGAAATTAGTGTGAATTAGTTTATTGTAACGCTGTTTTTGTCTCAAAGTGAAGTTAAAAACACATTTTTTATGATGTTAAAACAATACACAAAAGATGCATCATATTACCAACACATCACAAACCATCAACATGTTACAAACTTCTTGTGTGATACTCATCTAATATTTAAGTATAATCTATTTCTCTATATCTCAAAAACCAATTTTCAGTGTCTACAGAAGCTCTTTTCCAATTCATCACCCTTATTTAAAGATATGATACAGGCATGGTTACACTTTCACCAGATTATGTTGATGCCATTTTGCATCAAACAATATTGTTTAATACCAATGTATTAATCAACGCATTACTTTTTTTGGGGAGTAGTTTGTCGATAAAGGCCTTGTTTTGATAAACTACGTTACTGATTTGAATGGTGATATGTATTCATATGGACTGTTTTGTGAATTATTAGGAATATTTTGTTCAAAATTTAGATACCATCACTTTGTAGCTCAGATTCCCCTGGTTTGGAGTAAAAAATTGAAAAATGCTAAAAGAAAAATGCTGGTATGTATATCTTCTCTTATTTAAAAAAAATGCCTGGGGCTTAAAGGAAAAAAGATAGAATTCTTTAATGTACATTTTTTTCTTGAGGGCATCTGATTTAAATGATAAGCCAGATAAATTTCAGTGTAACTGGATATTTGATAGCCCTTTGCCATGTAGACAGGTGTTTATTCTAACTTATAAATCTGTTATATAAATCTTATAAATCTATTATTATCACAATACTTTCAATTTAAAATCCTATACAAAATCTTGCCACAAGAAAAATGCTTTTCATTTGGGCGCTGGAACAGGATCAAAACAGCAAAACTGAAATTAAAGCCATGTTGCATCTTTTTTGGTTTTGTCCAAATGTGGTCATGTTTTGGATGACCTTAACCAACACTTTTTCTTCCTGAGACGTGTTTGCTCTCTGCTCCATACACAGTGACTTAATTCTATACAGGAAGTGTGTGTCTGCAGTACTAACCTTGGGAAACCGCTCCTTGTACACATGGTTCATCATCACAATCTCATGGTCGAAGGAGATAGGTGAACGCCCGGGGCTGGAATGAATCAAGGCAAAGGATCACAAGTAGATATTAATGTGTTTTAAGTTTAAGTCTAGTTTTAAGTCAAAAAAGCATATTTTGAGCAACTGTCTGTAAACATCTACTACATAGTTGCTTTGTGTGCACACTGTAATATTTAGCAGTAGTGATTGGCGTTGTTTTTCAAATTCAGGTGGCAGAAACCTGATGTTGTTGACGCAACAGGTTCAAGTAAATGTATAATACTGACCAACAGGTATCAATAAACATATTTTGTGTTATTTCAAGCATTGAAACAGATCACAGCACAGTTTGTTCCTCTCTTTTTCTAGAGATAAATCCTGGGTGATCTTTCCTCTGCTGCCTGTCCCCGAGCTACAGAGACACAACTGAGCAGAATGCATGTGACACGCAGGATCGTTCAGGTCACCAGAGCACAGGGGAATAAAGGCAGTGTGGTGGTCACACACACTAACGGGACCTCGGGGTCTTCATCATGTGTGTGTCTTCAGTGGTGTAAACTGTAGACCGTGACAACCTCTGGACTCACATGGCTGCACATACAGAACAGCACAAAGGTAACGCCTCTGGAGACCAGCGACCACCTCGGACAGTGTGTGTGTGTCTGTGTGTGTCTTCATGTGTATGTAGCTGTCAGTAATAAACTAAGGGTGTCCGCAACTCAGCCGCCTCAGTGCAGTGAGCGTCTGTCAGCTCTCGGGGGGTTTTCATGACCTGACAGACTGACAGTGATGTCTCCTTCAGTCTATAGCTGCTCCAACAGAATATCAATCCATCCGTCTTTCACACAGTCGACTCCATCTTCTCTCTATTTCCCTCCTCCTGGGACTCATCTCTTTTCTTATTCTATCATACACCACCCCCCACCTCCAACCTTCTCTGCTATAAGACAAAATAGCGACGGCAGCAATATCCTTGACCTTTCTATGTCTCACTTTCAAGAGAATAGAGGATGGAGATAGGTGACAGGGAGATGCTCTCTCTCTCTCTCTCTCTCGCTCTGTGTGTGTGTGTGTGTACTATGGGAGAGGAATTCCAGGCAATTTTAGGCTTTGTTAGCCTGCTGTATTATTAATTCTATCTATTTATGACTGTAAACATATCCTTCTAAATATTGCAGCTGGAATTTTAGTGTTTGGTACACATGAAAATAAACTCATTGGTAATTAATAATTTTGTTTTTCTTTACAAAATCTGTCAATGCTGTAATGTCAGCTCATTATTATTATTATATTATTATGCTATTTTAGTTTCTAAGAATCAAGACTATTTTTTCTGATATCAGTTCTGTCTCATCCTCATCCATCTTATTTTACAAGATACAGACCATTAAAAAATTAGTAAAACAAAGTAAACAGTATTGAAATTATTACACAACACAACGTGCATATTTTCTCCTTGTCTCAGGGAGCCAGATAAAATGGGCAGAGTATTTTCATTCTATGCACCTGTCAGTCAGACTTTTATGGTATTTGAAAGGTGGATCTATAACCAAAACCAATATTGTATATTGTATAATATACAATATTAAACCCAGCAAACTGATTTTATTTATTTTTTAAATGAGAACAACAAAAGAAGAAATGACCCCCAAAAAAACCCAAGAAAAATAAAAATAATAAATATAAGAATGAAAAGAATGCTCAAAAAAGTATCATCTCCTTGTAACATAATTTTATATATGTAATTATGATCAGTATAAATTCAGTTTTTCCCTAGGGTTAGGGTTTTCTTTTGTTGTTTTTTTTCTTTTCCCTTTTCTTTCTTCTCTTTAATATTTTTTTTAATTCTACTAATTTCTTGCAATTTGTAAAATATTTTTACCAAAGTGCCCATTGCCTTATTTCCATGTTTTTGAAAAAAATTGCACCAATTTGCTCAGGGTACAAAGATTTAAAAACTTGTCAAGTTCATCTGAAAGCAGCACAAGGAAACATTGCTACAGAGTCTGAGGGGAAGGTAGGTGAGGTAAAGGTATGGATTTGGGGCTCCAGATGTCTTTGTTAGTATGAGTCATCGCTACACACAAACACACAAGGCACGCACATACACACATACACACAGACACACAGACACACACGTGACCTGTGCGATGAGGTAATGCTTTAAGTCATCCAGCGGCAGCTGAAAGTCCAATTACCAGCTTAATAGGAATGAGAGCAGCCTGAATGTGACATATGAGCTAAACCTCATGGAGGCTGTTTATCATTACGCCAACACATTTGCTGACAGGTAACCGACCACACAAACACACACACATACAATATGCAGCACATGAGTGTGCTTCAATTTTTCTTTTGTTTTCACCTGCTTTGTTGTGATGTTTATTTTGTCTATACTTAACTATTTAATGACGGATTAAAGCATTAAAGCAAAGGTTCTCCACATTTTTTTTGTGTACAATGTTGGCCAAAACCTTAATTCGCCTTCATCACCATATCCCCAGTAGTGCTCGGTTATGAGCCTGTGCAAAATGCGTTCTCCGGAGGCTCTTTCACTTGCTCATTTACTCTCTTGATAAGGAGACTGTGAATGTGCATGAGTCGGAACATAAAAGTTGCTGGCGGGCTGTTGTTGTGCGTAATATGAGACAGAATCCTGATAGTGTGCCACTATACAGTTCCATAATGTTTTACAGTGGACATTTGTTGTTAGTTAACTGAGAAGATAAAACCTTTGCCTATGCTTCATTTAGCTGAACTTTCAATGCCCTCCGTATGGTGCACTAAGCCCTTCATTCTGCACGGCTCACTCTCAAAACAGAGCATTTAAGCCCAAAAGTTAGCAGATAATTTGCCTTGGTAGGAGAAGTGGTGAAGTGGTTTCAGCTAGCTGGTTTCATCGGTTCCTGCCCACATATTCTACACTGAAAGCTTGAAGCAATTCAAACAACATAATCCCTTTCTGTTTTTGGTAAACTTTTAATGTGAAAATAGACAGGAAGTGTTGAGTTGTCCTTAACAGCTAACCCAACACTGATCCAAGACTAGCACAGTAGAAGCATTTGGAATCAATTAGTGAAAAAAAACAATATGTCAATTGAAAAGAGAGAGTCGGAGCATTACTATATAAAGGTGAGAAAGTTGTTTTTTAAAATTTTGGGGAACTGACTCTTTAAAGAAAGCAACTGTGCACCCACACACACAGACACACACAACTGTCAGTGTTGTATGCCAATCACTCTGAGCTCTAACACTTAACTTTAAAACTGTCCTTTCTTATTCATGTTTCTTGAAAAAGAAAAATCTATCACAAAGCCGGACAGCCGTCTCTGCCGCCGGGCTCAGTAATTAAAGGTTAGCCTTGGCAGAGATGGATTCAGTGCCAGAGGCTGTTATGTACGTTCTTTAATTTCCACAGAATATCTTCTTCTTGTCTCTGTGTTTTTCTTCTGGTGTGCTCATGCCTGTGAGCAGCCTGAGCCTTTATTAAAATAAAGCTCCCGTTCAGAGCGATCGGCGGTGGAGGTCGGAGAGAAATCCCCGGGATGAATAACATAAGAAAGCCAGACAAAGGCTAATTAGAACACGGCTATATTTCTGCTGTAATGGGAAATAAAAATCACCTCGCGGCAATCCCTGCGAAAAACGTCTTCGTCATTATTTTGAGAAATGACCTTGAAAATGAGGCTTTGGAGGAAGTTGTGTGAGAGTGCTTTTGTTTTAGTGTGGGCCAACAAGTTCAAAAGTGTGAGAAAGAAAGGAATTATTTATGAAATAGAACAGAAGATTAAACTCCAACCCCAGGGTGTTTGATAAAATTGGATAATTAAAACACTGTGCAAAAGGCGTCTTCTTTTTTCCCTGGCTAAGTGGTGATGTCACATGTGACAAAAGGCACTCAAAATGCAAAAGAGCTTATTGGTAGGAGGGTAATTGAAGTAAATCAGACAAGACAGCGAATCAGATGGTGACGGTGAGGCGGGTGGGAGAGAGAGGTGAGGAGGAGGGAGAGGCTGCGAGTGTGTGAGAGAGGGAAAAATAACATTGACGCTTCACAACTGAGGTGGGCGACTCGGGAAATGAGAGGCCTAATTGACCGTGACAGAGAGCCGGGCAGAACGGGGATGAGATGTGTGTGTGTGTGCGCGATGTGTGTGTGTGTGTGTGTGTGTGTTTGTGTGTGTGTGTGTGCGCGATGTGTGTTAAGACCATATGTACTCACCACAGACACCTCAACATACCCGTTGACATTCCTGATTTCACTGAAAACATGTTGTTAAAAATCTCCTGAAACCACGGAGTGCTCAGCAGGAGGAGGGTGCTTTGTTGAATTTTTTTTTTGCTCTGTTTATTATAATATTGGAGGTAGACCAGGGGCCATATTCACAAACATCCTGAGAATACTCTGAGAGAGCTCCTAACTTAGCCTACAAATTTCAAGCCAAGATTAGCCAGAGCTTAGGAGTGATTAAAGAAAAATCTCAGAGTGACTCTGAGCAAAGAGGAAGGGACAGAAACTATTATCTAAGTGAGGAGGTGTAGTTGACCCCAATACTGGTTGTGATGCATTCTTTAACAGATGTGATTGGTTGTCACAGACATGCCCTTTTGTGAGCCTGCAGGGTGTGGACACCAAGAGGCAGTGGTGGAAGTAATATTCAGATCCTTTACTTGGAAAAAGTAAGAATAACACACTGTGTAAATACTCTGTTACAAGCAAAAGTCCTGCATTAAAATGTACGTAAAGTATCAAAAGTACCCAAAGCAGAAAACCTCAAAATTATCAAAATAATAGAAAAAAAAATCCAATACATAAAAACAGAAAACAAACACTCCAAACCTCAAAATTGTTGACAATTATCCAAAAAAACTGAGAAATAAAAATAACTAGCAAAAAACACTCTCAAAATCCAAAATTGTTATCAAAAATAGTTGGCAATTAGTTTTCTGTGACTTAACTAATTGAAAAACGAACTTATCATTGCAGCTATACTTACATTAACTGTTTGTTAATTTACAACAAAACATATTTTTCAAACTCTTCTTATTTTTTTTATGCAAAAATCTTAAACTGGCGTCAGACAAATGTTGTTAAGTTAAAAGTATAAGTAGTAGTAGTATTTCCCTCTGATATCGAGTCAAGTATAAAATAGCATTAAAAGAAAATACTCGAGTAAAGTACAAGTACCTCCAATTTGTACTTAATTGTAGTACTTGAGTAAATGTACTTAGTTACATTCCACCGCTGCCGTGAGGAAATTAACTTTAATTTTTAATTATTGAACATGAAAACTGTGCAAGAATAAGCTTGCTTATCTGACACCACATGGAAAAGGAGAGATTTTTATATCATATATGTATTTAAATTTATAACAGAACAGAATTGTCGTTTTGCCGACAGAAAGTCAATGGGCTGTAGCAGTTAAAGCCCGTAACAGTGGCACATAAATGATGGATGGATGCTGTTTGCTCAATCCCAATGTATGGATGAGCTGACGGTTGACAGACAGAAAGTGACAGACACACTGAAGACACTTAACTGGATTAGATGAGACAAAAAACTGAGAGAGAAAGAATAAAGATGAGAGAATAGAGAAACTGTTGAATGATAAAAAACAGTGACTGCCATCACTCACAGCAGAGTCATAAAATTAGCATAGAATTGTGCTCTGCGGCTCCTTTTCATTTGTTCACTCTCTCATACACAGACACACTTGTTCCTCCCCCGGGTCTAATCATAATCATCATCATCTCTCCTCTCAGTCATACACTTAATTTCTCTCTTTGCTCCATACTTTCTGTGTCATTCACCACAGCCTCTTCAGTACATTTTACTCATACTAGTGTCTTCATTAGGGTATTTTATCAACTTGGAACTGGATCCAACACTGAAGTCTTTAATAAAGTGAACACTAATCCTCAGTCTAACCCTCTGTTGGTTATTTATCTACACTTGCAGACAGTCTGCAGACTGCTCACTAAGAGCTTTTTAATGACACTCACTGCTGGTGGACTAATATGATGTCAGGGTCTCCACTGAGGCTCATCCACCCTGCACATGAGGGGGGTGACTGCTGGCTGCAACCGAAACACTTTTCAAAGTCAACTCCATGTTTATTAACTTCATAGTCGACTTCATTTCTGTAATTACAGCAATATATTTTTGTTTTTTGCTTGTTTTTTTTTCTTTTATGACATTTATGATAAAAGCCAGACCAATTTAGAAAATAGACAGCAATATAAACAAATATATGAAACTGTGTCAGGATGTAGGAGGGTCACCTGTGGAGTACCCCAGGGATCACTGCTGGGGCTGAAACTTTTCATACTATACAAAAATGACATTTGCGATGTTACTGATTTGTTGAAGTTTGCGGCAAAACAAATTGATTTCGCTCTGGGAAAAACTTAAAAGAACTTTTGAATACTATGGAAAGGGAGTTGGACATCCTCAAAATTTGGTTTGATGTCAACAAATTGTCTCTCAGTATTAGCAAAATAAAATTAATGTTTTTTGGAAATCACAAAAAATTGGTGGGGATATTAAATTAAAGATTTGCTATGTTAAAATTGAAAGACTTTAATTTGAAGTTTGATTGTGATTGAGCATAAATGAACATGGAAACAACATATTGCCTTTATTGAAGGAAATATTTTAAAGTCAATGGCAATTCTGTATAAATCTAGAGACATATGGAACTCTAAGGCTTGTATATAAGTTATTGCTCACTTGTACTTCCTGATATGCGTTGTTGAATGGAATTGTGGGTCAAATTTTAAAACATCAAGAAATTCAATAGTCTCACATAATATTTGCAGCAAAACAAAGTCACTCCCAGATTCTGAACAGAGATTTTTTAGTACAGGAGAGCAAATATGATTTAAAAAGTTTTTATAATTTTACTGTACCAAAAGCTAAAAAAAAGAGATTAACAAAGGACGCAATTCTGTTGTTAGGGTTAAAATGTGGAACAATAGAGATATAAATTTGAGAATGCGCGACTCATTTTTGATTTTCAAAAGAACAATTTACAAGGGCAGTGAGTAATTTTATAACTTCATATCTTCCTGAAATTTCACTGGGGTATACGGTGGAAAAAATAACTTTGGGATTTATAAATACCCTGGTATACTGTAATACAGTGACACCACCCTAGCCTAGTTTACAACATTATTTTCAAGGGTTACAAATCTGAATGTTTGTTTTTAATCTGGAAGGGGTACACTAAATTGATAAGAATGTAGAACAGGCATTTATAAGTTTTTAACCTTTGCCTGAGCCTCTTCAGTCACTACCTAATACACAGACTGTTGATTTCGTTTATACAGTTTGAATTATTTGTACATATTTTATTATGTGTAATAACGCAGTAAAAACACACTGTTTTGAAAACTGAACTTCACAACATCTCATTCTATGTTTTTGCTCTCTCTGCATGAAAAATCATCTTTACCTCTTCATGACTTCTATTTTATTTTCCAGAGAAAAGTTATAAAAAACACACAAGGTGATGGTAGACTACCTCAGATGGCACATCTGCAAACACACACACGCACGCACGCACGCACGCACGCACGCACGCACGCACGCACGCACGCACACACACACACACACACACACACACACACACACGCACATACACACACATACACACACAGAGCCTGACATCAATCATCAAACACAGTGGGACTGTAATCAGATACACACCATGCAACTCAGTCTGGCCTTCTTTCATCTCAGAGGATGAAAGAATTCAATATCTCTCTGTAAAGAAACAGAGATAAAGATGGGTGGAAAAGCTGCTGAGGCAAGAGATGGAGGTGAGGCAGACAGAAAAAGAAAAAGATGGAAATCAAGAAAACTTTATGGAAGGATTACACAGAGAGGCAGTGACAGGCTGAAAGCTGTCAATGAAAGGGTGAAGTGGGTGAAATCTACACACAGTTGGAGAATCATGAAAAGATAAAGACAGAAGAGATATAAGCTGGAGATGGATGGAGAGAAAAAAACACAGACAGACAGACAGATCCACAAGTGGACAGGTGAGTGTCACTGATATAAACAATAAGGACTCTCTGTTCATGCCCACCTGTCATGGACATGTCAGAGGGATGAGTCTGACCTTTCTGGAGACTGACACACACACACAAACACACACACACACAAACACACACACACACACACACACACACACACACACACACACACACACACACACACACACACACACACACACACACCAAGGCATCAAGGTGTGCTACTGTTGTTCTCACACCAGGTCAATTTTTCATATTCAGCCTTCAAAAACTTATGTTGGTGGAGTACAAGTCGAGATCATTATGTCTTTGGCCTTATTTTAATAGTTTTAGTCATCATTTACAATATTTTGATAAGTAAATAATTATGTGGAACATGAACAACAATACAACTTAATCAAGATGTGTACAGTTTTAAGGAAAGGTTGAAAATCAGCTGTGCAACAAGCAACACAGTTATACACTCAGCAGCCACTGCATTAGGTACATCTGTAAAATTGATTGCAATCCATAAATTCTACCTTTAAAAAATAATTATGTTAATTTTGATAGTCTGTCAGACATATTAAAGGTCCACTGCGTAGGTTTTAGGGGGACGTGTTGGCAAAAAAGAAATATGTAAGTATATGTAATATGTAATATAAGTATTATCACCTGAAATAAGAATTAGAGAGAGATCGCCATGTTGCATTGCCATATTTCTAAAGTAGTCCATGAAGGATAGACCAAACACTGGCTCCAGATGGGGCCATACACGTTTTCGGGTTGGCCACAGTAGTTAGAAGCCCTTCTGCAATAAGCAGCGTTGGCGTTACCAAAATTTGTAACATGGAACTGCTTTATTAATTTAGTGATTCAGTGATTTTACCAGTTTGAATCACCCGGTTGTTTTGGATAGGAAGACCTCTGTGGATAACTCATCTTCCTGTGAAAACCTCCTGAACATCTGGATCTTAAGTTATTAGAGAAAAAAGGTGAGCACACATTAGCATGTGTTGGATGAGCAGCCCGTATTGATGGGACACGGAAATGCAAAATTTGTAACTTGAAACTATTTTACTCTACGGAAGCCCTAAGCAGCCATAAATTCATATGTTTTTCCCCTCTGTTTTCCCGAGAGAACGGAATAATTTTTTTAGATCTTGAAATAACAAAACTGTTTTCCCCAGATAATGACATAATTAATATAAGATCTTGAGATAACAACAATACCGTAATAGTAAGCTATACTGAATGAATTTATTTGCAACATCTTACACTGTAGCAATGTCAGAGGAGCAGGAGAATATCGACCACCACCACATGAGGGGGGCAACGTGGTGGCCATTTTGACAACTTGATCAAGAAGAGCAGACTGATACACATCGTGAGGTTCTGCACCATCACATTAGCTCAACAGACAGCTGTTGTAATGTTACATTCATGTTGTAACATCCAATCACTCATTCATTTAAATTTTAGAATAGAAAACATAAAAGCACAAAACAAACAGCTTCTTTACATTAGTGTCCAGGGCATCCATCAGTCAGTATGGCATGACTTGTCACATGATGGAAAACACATGCCAAACACATTTAAATTATTATCTCCAGATTTTTTTATGCCATTATCTTGGGAAAACAGAGGAGAAAAAGGTATGAATGTATGTCCACTTCAGGCTTCTGTATCATTCTGTGTTTTAACCAGTTTATATCATCGGGTCTGTTTGTTTTGGTGAGGAAGAGAACTCGGTGGATATTTTGGCTCCCGGTCAAAACCTCGTGAATGTGTGGATCAGAAAAAGGTAAACACACCTTAACTTATCAGAGAAAAGGGGTGAGCACACAATAGCATGTGTTGGGCGAGCCGTCCATCTCTGAGATGCCAGACAGAGTCGGAGATGCACTGATTTGTAACGTGAAACTGCTTTATTCAGTGTTTTTAGCAGTTCAATCACATAGTCTTTTTGTTTTAGAGGAATCTGAGACCTCTGTGAATAAATCCTTAACAGTGACCACTGAAGGAATTTCTAATGGGGAGAAGTTTCAGCTTGTTACAATCTGCAATTCACAGCTAGACGCCACCAAATCCCCTGAAATCTTACACACTGGACCTTTAATTTCATTATATGTCCATTATTGTAGTTGTACAGTTGTTTGCAGCAGTGCGGAGGAGGACTGCTTTATATTGAGAGGTGTCTCTAATGTTTTTTACTCACCTCATTTACAAACACGAGGGGGCAGAGAATATTAGAAACACATTTCAGAATAATTCCTTCACATTCAATAGGGCCTTTGCGGCTGCCCTACGGTCACTACTCGGGCCCTCTGAAACCTGGATCGACATCACTTTTCTTGTGCTTTGTTCAGATTCCTTTCATAACTATTAAAACCTTTGAACCCTGAGAAAGTTGGCAAAAGTGTTCCACACATTGCAAGAAATTTTAAATTTACAAAATTATTTTTGAAAAAGCTGGGGAAAATGTCCAAAGAACTATATCCACAATTATCTTAATTATATATTTAAAGATATTTTACAGACATTATTATTTTAAGCACATTTTTCCAGGTCATTTCTTTGTTTTTTGTTTGTTTTCCTCTTTGTTTATCTTTTTTACTTACTATACTGTATGTCTTGTACTTTTTACAGTTTTTTTCAAGCTACTTTTTGGGCCATTTCTTACAGAGTCACTCATTGCCTGTCTTCTTGTGCTTTTGAAAGAAATCATTCCAATTTGCTCAGGTTTCAAAGGGTTAAAAGGTCTGAGGTGCAAGATTGGGCCAGACCACTGAGTGCCTTAAAAACTAATAAGATTTTGAAATGACTGACCTGATTTGCCTCTCTAAATTGAAATCATAACACTGTGCACCAAAGTAATTGCTCTGATATTGGAACACAGCAAATCCTAACAATACCCCTCAGACCGTCATCTGCAAGTGGGCTTCTGTATTTTGTTTTTATGGTTACGATGGAGGAACTGAATAATTGTATCGTGCCAAAGCATCAACTTTTTGTTGTCGTGCTTTCAGCAGAGATGCAGACAAAGCTTTGCACAGTGTTTGTGTTTTTGTTTTAAAGAGTAACTTCTGACAGAGGTCCTACCTGAGGCTGCGGGAGCGTGGTCTCATGGCGGGGGAGCGGCGTCCCTCCTCGTCAGTGATGCTCTCAGAGCTGAAGTGTTTGGTGAGGAAGTGCAGCTCGTCCGGAGTGGGCTGGAAGGGCAGCTGGTGCAGCTTCTCCTGAGATGAACAGGAGGACTGTGAGAGGAGGAGCACAGAGGGAGCACAGATTACAACCAGCACTGGAGCTACAGCTGGTGGGGAGGTTTGGCTGGAGCGAGGCTAAGGCTGGGGGCTGGTCCACACCAGGTGAGGACAGGTGAGTTAGTTACGGGAGAGGAGAGGGGGTGCAGGTTACATTAAGTGCTGAAGCCACTGCGGGGGTCAGGCCTTTAGTGTGGGAGTGACTCACCGAAAAACTGAGATGTGAGCTCTAATGGTCAAAAAACTCAAAAGAGACATCACTTGGGACTAATGTCTCCAGAGGCCACATAAGACAAATGTTTAAATGGCAATTTTTTTTTTTTTAAACAATTCCTGTTACACTGTATACAGAGACAGGGCTGTGGTCCTGTACTGTTTCCTAAAAGTGACACTAAGTCATGCTGACCACATCAGGCTATTGATGTTAAAATGTTCAGATAAGTAACAACTAACTATCTATCTACTTACCCTCAGATAATCACTGAATTCTCATTTTTGGTGTACTATCCCTTTAACTAACTTGATTCTGATGCTTTATGTTAAACATGCTCCTCCAGAGGGTGTTAACATAATTAACGTGCTACAGCTATATGTCCACAGATCCTAGAATAAAAACTATGCATCTCCTGTTTTCATATCTGTGGCTGCATGTTTTTTTCCTCACTTCCTTCATCTGTTCTCACTGTTTGTATGACTCGAGACCACAGACTAATCGCTGATTTTAAGATCCCGTCACAAAGAGAGCAAAATATGATAACTGTGCCTCCAGATGTGTCACTTAATGCGTGCTGGTGTGACGAGTTGATAAAAACTGAGTGTGACTCGCTTTGATTTGACTGGCCCACAGGGCTTCTTTGTTGTGTACAGAAGCGGCATGGAGTTTCACAGCCACAGGAGACTTTGTATGTGGTGTGAATTTAAAAATCTGCATAAGAACTGGACTAACTTTGGTTGAAAATAAAGTTTGATTATACATCTATGACACAGAGAGACACCATTTTCCAACAGTAATGAAAGGACTATATTTCAAGGTGAAGTTTTTTTTTTTTTTTTAGCTTTTCCTAGTAAGGAAATGCTTAGAAAAAAAGAACAATCCACTGGATTTTGAATATAAAGTGTGATGATTATAAATATAGCTGTCTGGATATTTTTTGTTGTCCATTTTTTTTTTTAACTTTTAAGAATTTTTTTTTTCTTTTTTGCTGGACATTTCCTACCAAGTTGCTCATTACCTTCTGCCTAATGTTTGCAAAAGAAATCAAACCAGTTTGTTCAGGTTTAAGATATTGGAGTGCTTGTAAAAGGGGCCTAAACGCAGCATAAGAAAACTGATTGGCCAAATCAATAAATACTGGGCACTGAGGGAAGTCCTCTTTATCTAACAAGTCATTTCTTTTCCCCTCTGTACATCCAGTATCTGGATTCAGACGTTAAGAGCTGGCACAGCCGGTTAACTCGGCTCCCTCTGTTTGAAACGTGCTGAGCCTCATTCCACAGACGGCAGGCACAGAGGCAGCGCACACCGGGGAATTAAGACGAGAGATGAAGGAACAGCAGAAGGTAAAGGAGAAGCGGATAGACCAGAGGGACTGTTGGAATGTTTCTGGGAGTGTTGGAGGGAAAAAGAGGAGAAACAGAGCAGGAAGCAGAAGAGCACTTGATGGCATCAGAGGGGAGGAAGTATGGAGAGGAAGTATAGGAGAACAAGCTGAGGGAGGTGTTGGTGGCTTGTTGTCAGGGGGCGCAGAGAGCATCTCTAACTGCAGGGTTCACACTTATCAACACACACATTTATTTACCAATACATTTCCATGACTTTTTATGACTTTGAGGCAAATTTTAAAGACCATACACTCTCTAAAACAACCACTGATACTTCTCATCGATTCTTTTTCATTACAATATAGCAACTTTTTAAATTATATATTATTTTAAAAAAATACTTCAGAACAGGATTTCAACTGAATATTTAAATCTAACTAATGAACTGTTTGTTATTTACAGTGGGTGCAAAAAGTGACAGGCATGTCAGATAATTTTTAAGCACCGGGAACAATTTATGTTGTTTTTTATTATAATTTCAGCTTAGAGAAGGGACATATAACTTTAAATGGTTGCAACTCTGTGTTTATTTAATCACAGACTTCAAAATGGTAGAAAATTGGCAATTGTTAAACAAAAATGTTGGTGATTTTTATTGTAAAATATTTGGCTATTCTTGGAGAAAAAAGTCTGGTAAAATTTTTTTCTTGAAATCTTTTGGCATTTTTTAAAAATAAAAAAGTGGCAATTTTCTTTATTCTCTTACATTTTTTGGCAGTTTTTAAAGAAAAAAATCAGAATTTATTTTTTCTTTAAATTTTTGGCTGAAAAAAAGGCTGTTTTCTCTTAAAATCAAGAAAAAAAACACCCACAAACTGTATATGCAGAATTGTTTTTTTGGATGGTCCTTGAATATATCATGCGTTATTTTACAGGTTTGTCTAACAAATTCCATGACTTTTTCAAAACTTTCAGGGTAGATTCAGTTTTTTTTTAAAACTTTTCCAGGCTGGAAAATTTCCATTTGCAATTTCTATGGCTTTTCAAGGTTTTTCATGACCATATGATCCCTGCTTGGGTTTTTTATAAATACAGTTTCATGTAGAGACATAGATTAAAGATATTTACCGAGACAGTGGAACTGGGAGTGTTGGTGCCATAGCCAGAGGAAGGCAACGAGGCCAGAGACCAGCGTCTTCCATCCGTCCTGAGGGAGAGACAGAGAAAAAGACATTAAGACCAAACATCCTTTTTCTGCATACGTAAACCCAATATTCTATATCAACAGCCATATCAAGGAGATGCAGCAGCATAACTTACAGCAAAATACAGACTTTGAGTTACAGGAGGGAAAATGCAAACACTGGGATAACATGGACTTGAAAGTGCAGGCGAAGCCATGAGCAGGATCCACTGAGACTCTGCAGACGTTAGGTTAAGCATGATGGAGTCCACATGTGACAGCCTGACCTGACCTGTCTGCTCCTCACCTCCAGCTGGATTTGACACTTTTCTAAAACCTGTAGGATCTCTTTTATTTCAGTTAAGCTAGCTGTTATTCTGTGTTTTTTGTCATAATCAACAAATCTCATAGAAAGACCCAAACTAACAATGTGTTGGCTCATCTGTCAATGCTCTCTGTCTGTTGCTGTCTGTGGCTCTCAGCTTCAAGCCCATTGGTTGAGGAGGTACATCATTAAAAACACCTCACAAATATATACTTTCCCTTTTAAAAAGGCCCCAAAATTTCCTAAAACAGGTCACTCTAGTTTTTATTAAACAAACAACAGAAACTGTGCATTTGTTAAGGACTATTTTCAGTGGCAGATTAATCCATTTAGTGCTCCAGTGAGTATTTGTAGCAGCAGGACAGTGTGTGTGTGGGATTGAGTCAAAACTGAACTACACTGTTTGTGTTCATAGTATTGAAGGAATGTGTTTTAATCGTTTTTTGACAACAATGGAGCTCTATGGCTCAGAGGAAAGGATGCATCAGGTTTTGATACACAAACAATGTTTGTAGATACTTCTACTGTTGGTTTTTGCTTTTTTTCAAGAGATTTATTGACAATAACAAAATACAGGATATTAGCTGTATACATACGTTTTGGCAGGATTTGTCATTATTTTGTAACCCATTTCCCTGAGTCTTTTGGTTCTAAAAGATTCAGGTCATTAGAGAGTTTTTGTTGAGAGTTAAAACCATTGTTCCTCTTTTAAATCTGATTCATGTACAGCGACGGGCTGCAGAAGAGGAGAGCCTGCAGGTTACTTGATGTCATTCAGAGTGTGTGTGTGCTCAGCCATGCAGGAAGGTGGCGGCAGAAGGAGGGAGGAAAAAAGGTCTGAGGTCAAAACTGAGAGGTTACCTGTCAGCCCTGTGTCCGTGACTGTGAGGGAGACAAGACAGTGGTTTGCTTTTTATAGCTGTTAGCAGCTGTCACTGAGACACACACACACAGAGACACACAGACACACACACACACGCACACACACATATTCTCCAAGCCTGGACAAGCCCTCAAGTTTTTGATTTTTCAACAGTTAAAAACAACACAAACAATGAAATAACAATAATAGTAATAATAATAATATCATGATGATAACGATAACACTGTATGTGTAGTATAATGCATAAAACACAAACACATAAAAAGAAAAAATGGGGACTGTGGAATAAACTTTTAGACAATTATTTTTCAGACATATCCTCTGTCATAACGATCAAAAGCCAACCAAAAATAATGCTTCTAATGTGAGAAAGGAGAAAAAAAAAAAAAAAAAAATATATATATATATATATATATATATATATATACATATATAAAAATCAAAACCAATGAAACAAATCAGGATATTATGCTTATTATTGTACTAGTGACTGTTGCACAGGGTTTAACAATTATTCTTATCTCAGGTCAACAGTTTAACACATATTTCATACACAATAGACACTGTCTGGACTCTCCTTAACTCAGAGAAAAAAACAGACCTTAGAGGTTTCTGTACAACCAGCCATGAGCCTCAGATCAGTGACCTGTCATATCAAGCTCCACCACATGGTGTCCCTGTTGTCACAGCGCCTGCAGCTCCGAGGTCAGCAGTCGGACAGAGAGGGATTTTCAAGTCAAATCAACACTAATGCTCTTTTTGGCTGCTGCGCGGCTGCCATACAGTGTTTGATGATGTTGTCATGGAAATAGCCCGAGGTGTTCAGTACATCAGGAAAGGTGCGTTACCATGGAAACATCATCGCCTTAATGAAGATTAATAAAGAGGCAGGCTTTATCAAACTTCCATATGACGTCTTTTTATCTTGGGTTTTGAGAAAATCACACAAGTGTCTGAACATGCATGCATCCATCTGTCACAGGAACATGGATAAATGCTCACACACACACACACACACACACACACACACACACACACACACACACACACACACACACACACACACACACACACACACACACACACACACACACACACACACACACTCCTTCCCTCTCAGTAATTACTATCTGTGCTGAGAGCCCAGACAGATAAGCGCTTTATTAATCCTGGTTTGAGTGACAGTCTCAGAGTGATCATCTGCCTCCTCATCAGCTCACACACTATCATCAGCCGCAGCGCGGCTCTCAAGGCACCGAGGCCACTGAGCCGTTTCACAGTCTTGAAAAGATATCAACATTAAAAGCCAGAGTACAGCTCTTCTATTCTTCAACTTCCTCACTTCCTTTCTGGTTACAATGCTTTATTTTGACTTTATTTCCCACAAAAAAACTACTAACTGTATTGCTGAATGTGTTAAACTGTGAGGTAAACTGCTGCTTGTGATGTATATGGAGGGAATACATTAAAAAGCTGCTGATTCTGCACATCCCAATTTATTGACCCTCAAACACACCAGCACATGTGAGTGTGTTTCTGTGTGTCTCACCTGCGCGCAGGGACAAAGGAGAAGTGTGCAGCTGTGTTAGGGGAGAAGTTGCGAGGGCTGTCGAGTGGGCTGGTACCTGAGAGAGAGAAGAAGGAGAAGAGGTAAGCATACTGAAAAAAAACTCCAGCTGAAAAGATATCATCTCTGCATCTATTCATTAACCTCAGCAGCTGATAAGAAGCACAGGAAATGAGCTGAGCTGAAATGAATTCCTCTGATGAACTGCGATTTGGGAGCTGATGAGTCAACATAACTGATCAACGCTGAGTTCATATTTTGTTAATGTCTGTCATATTCAAAATAACAGTGATAGACGGCAAAGGCCTCTGGTCCAGTGATGCTGCTCAACGAAGGGAAGCTTTGAGTGAATGAGACCACTTCAATATGTGAAAGGATAAAATGGCTAAATCCAAATTCTTATTAACAGATAAAAAAATAACTGTGAGACGCAGCAGTTGTTACAGGGTGTCTGCAGGCTTGAATTTCATGTTTTTTTTAACCCGTTCAGAACCCAATTATGTTAGAACACAAATATATATATATATGTATATATATATATATATATATATATAAATAAAAATATATATAAATATATAAAATATATTGTAATGATGGATTTCTATTCTAAATAGTGAAATAGTGAAAATGACAATAAATGGCCTTAACTGACCTTTAATGAAAAGATGATTTAAAAAAGCTTAAAAAATAAGTGAATAGAGTGATAGTTTAAAACACTATATATATCTATATCTATACATATATATCTATATATATCTATATATATATGACTTAAAATATCATTATTTCTCATGTATTTCCTGAAAATAGTATTCAAAAAACCTGCAGAGATCAATATTCTGTGAACATAACCAATAAGATACAATAAAAGCTGACAATATCATTAGTAAATCCAATTTATTTACAAATATACGCTGTATTTCTCCTATTCATTTTCTGGTGACACTTAAATTCATCATCCTTTCCAAATGACTGACATTTTTGAAAAGTCTTGAATAAAAGCTGTAAATCTTTCACATCACATTTTGACATGTACAAGTAAAATAACATCTCATGTTTACTTTAAAAGCTTTTTAAACACAAATTATGTCAAATAAGTCTGTACATTTAGGCTGAGTCAGATAACAGTAATCATAGATGTAAACATCCTAGAAAAGTAATGTCCATTGGGACAGACTGAAGAACTGAGCAGGTTAAGACATTGTCAGAATAGCCAAATTAAAGACTCATTTTTGGACAAATAATCTTCTTATTCTAGCATTGCAGATACTTAGCATACATGTTGTCCTATGCAGAGTTTTATGTAGGAATATGGTTACATACATTTTTGCCAACGGGTGAGTGCAAATGTAAAGTAAAAATAGATCATAGTTCAGATTTTCATTTCTAAACATCATAATCTTAAGCTTTTTTGATGACAGTGTATTGCTCAGGACCCAAAGAGGCACAGTGTCCAGCGTGAAGTTGTTTGGATGTGCAGTTCAGGAAAACGCCAAGCAGCTGTAACAGATGTTGATAGGGCATGGACAGATGACAACAAGGAATCATTTTCTGCATTTATTTCTCCTGTAGAAGACAATGTGGCACAGTAATTGCCTTCTGGCCACTGAATTCTTCACCTCTGCTCCTAAATGTGCGAAATAGCAGCATTTTAAATCAGAGGGTGGGTGAAAAACACTGCAGCGCGATGTTGGTCACATGACCCGGGGCAGCTCGCCAGAATACTAATGGCGCCAAAAAGTTAAGTTGCATTTTCAGCTCCCTAAAATGCCGTTGTTGTGTGAACAAAAGGCCAAACAGCAACAAAAGTTTAATACTGTTGCCGTGTAAACATCCCCTCAATGACCTCTTGTAACCCCATGAAACCTGGAGTGACATCATTTTTCTTGTGCTGATTTCAGACTCCTTCCAGAAGTATTTAAATCTATAAATCATGAGCAAATCGATGCGATTTCTTTCAAAAACATGGTTTTGTGCAATTTGGTAAAATATGTTCCAGAATTTATAAAAAGCTAAGGAAAAATGTCTAATGAAAAATTAAAAAAACAACAAGGGAAAAACTATATTCATAGTTATCATACTGACATACTATAATTACGTAATAAAATTATTAAATTATTTTCAGCACTTTTTCTGGGCCATTTTCATCTTTTTTGTCTGTCTCATTTCTGTAGTTTTTTTTTTTTTTAAACTAATTTTCAGCTACTTTTCCTGTGCTTTTTACTAATTTCTTACTAATTTTTTGGTCATTACCTCTTTTGTTGCTCATTGCCTTCTTCCCACGTTTTTAAAATATTCATACCAATTTGCTCAGATTTCAAAGGGTCAAATCTCTCTTCTTAAAACTCACTTTTATCGTTTGGCCTTTTCTTAACTGATGGTATTTATTGTTACTTTACATATTATTGTTTTATATCTTTTTTTTATTGCTCAGCACATTGTAACTTTGTTTTGAAAGCGGCTATATAAATACAGTTCTTCTTCTTTTTCTTCTTCTTATTATTAGTATTATTAATTACAAGACAAAGGAGAAAATAATGGGCCCTTATATGACAGTAAAGGGGGGTGTGTGAAGAGTTCTGCTTGTCCCTATAACCTTAATCCATTCACATCTTCTTCGGGCCCTCAACAATATGAAGCTGAATGAGTGCACAAAAAGAATCTGCTTGCATCTGCTTTGGTGCAGTTATTTTTCAGTAGTGGTTGAAACATCCATGTTGATTCAAAGTGAGGTTGGCAGGACAGATACGTGTGTTACTATTGATTGTTTAGAGCGTAAAACTCACTCAAAGAGACTGACATGACCTCTATGTCACACTGAATAATGAAATAAAAAACCACACAGAAATTCCATCCAAAGCTTCAACTACACAAACATCTGTCTCTGTGTTACAAGGAAGGAAACATCCACTGAACATAAAACATCTGCAGCACAGACTAAACGATCTGCTGTGAAAAGTGACACCCAGAAAATAGATGGTCCTCTTCTGAATAAACCTGAGATTATTCAATGAGCATAGTGACACATCAATACATAAATATACAAGCGTGATTGATACCGATACTCAAGGCCAGTGAGACACAGCGCTCTGAGTGTCGGTGTGTAACTAATAATTCAGATGAGAGATGGCGAGGGCAGAGGACGGGAGATTAAGTAGTCGGACATTTCCACATCAATTATGCATTTTCCTTTGCGGCACGTCTGGACAGAGCAGGATCTCAAATATTAATACAAGCATTTGCTCTTTTACAGACGGGGATCTCCGTCTCTGTATGCAGCTGCAGAACATGTATGCACATACTCAAGTGAACACTTGTGTTATCAGTCCAACAGAAGCTTGTTAGTGTCCATCGTACACATGTGAAATGTCTCCTACATGGTCTTGTGTGCTGTGTGGATGTATAAGAAGTTATATTTTAATGACAGAGGTCTCAGCAGGGCTGTTATCAGGCTCAGTCGCCGCACTGTCACACTTTACAGCTCCATCTGTGTGTGTGTGTGTGTGTGTGTGTGTGTGTGTGTGTGTGTGTGTGAACCTCTAGTGAATGTAAGGCTCATTCACAGACAGAAGAATTTGTCTCTCTGAGTAAAGAACAATCAGCCCCAGCAGTGAAGTGTAAACTATGTGTAGGAAAGTCAAGGCCTCTCAGATATATTTCTGTGATAATGTATTGATGCTCACAGGTGTGTGAGACATGAGGTAGTGTCAACAAGGCTTTCTCAGAAACCCTCACCCTAACAGCAAAGACCCAAATGTCCTCACCTTTGAGCTTCTCTAATGTGACGCTTAGCTGCTTAGGTATGAAGGCATATGACTCTCAGTAATTGTGAGCAGAATAACTCTGCTCACGCGAGCACAAATGAGATGCAAGTTCACAGAATCAAGCTTGCACGCAGAATATCTCTGCTCGCAAGATCAATATTGTAACCTGAGAGGAGAAAATCATGTTTTAAGACTGCACAGAATCTAAAACAACTACTGTCAAATTTCACTGGCTCGCTCACGAGTGTTTTTTCTTTCTGACAGTAAGTGGACGGACCCAGTCGCCTAAGTAACCATAAATAATTGACCTTTCACTGTCGGCTGTCAGTGTCATATCCAGAGATACTATACAGAACTTTTGGGTCTAAAAAACTTAATCTTGCAGCTCTTTTAGACTTTCCAAATGTTACTGAACTGGATGGTTAACATCCAGACAGGGATAGAAGATGTTTCGCAGGGGTTTTGATGCTCACAAAAAATTATTTACTGATTTACAGATGTCTCTTTCACCATGTTAGCAAATGGGAAAAAGTCTTTCTGGGCCCGTGTGCATCACGTGTCCAACTCAAACGGTGTAATTCCACTTTCGGCCACTATATAAATTTTGCATCAATGCATGGTGCACTTCCTGGGGGCTTGGATAGCACCTGTGCAACAGCGTCTGCCGTCTATGGCAACATGACAGGGACAAATCACGTAAAGCAATACAATAAAAGTGAAAGTTTGTTACATTAGATCAAGATTGTATTTACACTTGGTAATAATGAATATGTGGATTAAAAAAAACAACTTTTGTAGCATAGCATGTTTTTAAATTATTAATATACTGCTGTGATTGTGGACTGTTCAAATATTTTGATAAATATTTTTTTATGCTTGTTAAACCTCTTTTGATTGGAACTGAATTGACAAAAAATGCCACATTATGACATGCAACCACACATTGCACAGCTTGATTCTGTGAGCACGGATCTCATTTGTGCGAGTGCGAGTAAAGATATTCTGCTCAAGATTACTGATAGTAATATGCCATTACACTTAGGCTTCAGGATCTTTGGTGCTCATTTTACACTTGTGTTGTCAAAAATATTGATTTTTTTTAATGCATAGCATTGGGATTATTTTCCGTAGCATCAATATACCGGTACCAGAGGGCTGTACCACAAAGCCAGTTCAACAGAGCCAGGACAGCTGGATTACTTTGGACAAGCAGTACGGAAACATTTTGTGGTTTTATTATGTTTTACATTTGAATCCCGGTCACCATTTGCTTCAACTGTTTGGGATATAAGTGAAAAGCCTTTCCCCCAGAAACTCTGGCAGTGTTTTGTGAACTATAAAACTTTGCCCGCCTTTCACTACAAAAACAAGGCTGTAAAGTCATGTTCTGACACAGCTCGGTGTGATGACCTTCTGTAGTCTCATTTAGCCACTTGTTAGCAACCGCCTTTATTAAGACACATAAAAGCTTCAGCGTTCACAGTAGTAGGTATTTAATGATGTATTTTATGCCGTTGAACAAAATGTAAAAGTCTTTTCAGCTTGTGTTAACCATAGACCTTATTTCAGGCTACTAACAAAAAAAAAAAACATTCAAAAAACGTATTGAATTTGAGATGAGGGAACCAAGTGTGCTGAAATGCTAACTAATTTCCAGGTTTTTGGACTCATCACTGCGGGACTCTACAGGTACAGAGCAAATTTCTATCTCCTGTTGACATGTTATGTTAGTGAGAAGCAAATAAACTAATGGTAATGGGTCACACATTTCTTGCTTCAGCCCAAGACTGAGGAGCAATCTGTTGTGAGATGACAGGCTGTTTAGTTGTTACCCATCTGTTCTTTTGCAGGATGCTCAGGTGTCATTTTTGTCCCACTGACCTACAACCTGTCATGGCTCACATCTGTTGCACAGATCCTGCACAGAGGGCTCTAAACTGAGACTAGAAACACCACCATGCCTCATTTGTAGCACAGAGAACAGCCATGTGATGTCCACAGGGGTCCAGAGTGACTTTCAGCATGTTGACATACTCTGATTGGTTACACAAAAAAATCACATCTCTTTTAAAATCTATTTGAATAAAGCTTTCCACTAGTTGTCAGGAAAAGAAATCAGTATGTGGATCATATTTTGAATCTAAAGTGATATGTAAATGAGAGCTGAGAGCACCTGGTAGGCGGTCTCATCACTACAGGTATAGAAGCTGCTTTGCTGTCACATTTTTAGATGTTTTTTCGTGCTGCAAACTGCAGTGACAGTGACCTACTTTAGCAAAGACCAAGAAATATAGCGCCGTTTGAGAAACATGCAAATGTATTATCTGCTTTGTGCCTCTTCAGTCTCTGTCTCTCCAGGGAGAGTGTGGTTGGGATAACAAAATACAGCTATAATTGGGGAGGGGGCGGAAAGGAAAGGAAAAAACTCAGGAGTGTGTGACAAGAATAAGAGAATAGCTTGAATTCCCCGCTGTCTTTCTTTCTGTCCTTCATTACAATTACAAAGAGGAGCGGTGGATTCTTTGGCAGAATTAATCGGAAGTCAGAGCACACGCAGCTGCCAATCATCGGCTGGCCTTTACCAAATAACAGCCAGGAGGGGAGAGGAAAGTTCAGGGTGGGTGGAGAGAAAGAACAGGAGAAGATGGAGATGTTGAAAAGCAGAGAATGAGACAGAAAGATAGAAAATGAAAGTTATGGAGATGACAAGTGGGGAAAAGCAGGTAGGAGGAGAGGAAACGCTGGATTTATGCTGACTTTTAACATTTAATAAAAGTCATTTTTTGGAGAGGATTGGTCCTCATCAGCCCCTCAGGATATTAGACTTTGAGGAATCTCCTTTTGATTAGCAGTAAATGGCTGCATGATTGAAACCATGATGAAATTCATGATTAGGGCTGGCGTGAGAGATTGAGAGATAAAGAAGTAAAAAAAGCAATCATCTTTGTATGAAGACGGTCTGTGGGGAGGAGGGGAAAGGTTTAATGGCCTCCAGTGGTGCATATTAATTAGCAAAGTAGCAGCCAACAGTAAGATACCACAGCCCGGGCTTAGCCTAGATAAAGGTTTCTGTTTCTGCAGAGGTAATATCAAACTTAGCGTAAGGCTGAAACCGCATTTAGGCTTTAATTCAAATACTTGGTGCTAAACAGAAAAAAGCTGAAAGCAGCGTTTCACTGTTACTGAAGCAAAGGGAGAGAAAATGAAAAACAGCAACGTTTATTAGTGATATTTAATTAGCGGTGTTTATTTCCTCTGCGGGGTCCGGGGACACAAAAAGACAGGACTGCGAGGCGGACAGCGAGATTGGTAGGCAGTGTTTCCATGGCAACACAGCAGCCACAGCAGTCAAGTGGCAGGAAGGAGAAAAAATAGAGAAAGAACAGGAAGGATGGAGCGAAGGACAGATGGAGTCTTTTGGATGCTGCACTGTGACCCCGAAATCAGCGGCAAACACCCCACAGCACGGTCCACCTAACTCTTTCTTTTTCTGTCTCTGCCCGACTGGTGACTGCATTCATTATTGATTGAGCTATTTCATAATAAGTCTGGCAAATGTCAAAAATAATGACAAAAGCACATCAAATGTTCACTCAGGAAGCACTAATGTTGCCTAAGTAATGTTAAAATTTCGTGTCTCATTGGATTTAGAACTGGGCCATAATTGTGAAAATCCAATATAACAATATTTTTGACCAAATACCCCAATATTGATTTTGCGACAAAATATTTTTGATTTTTGATAAATAATCATCAGTAATGTGAATATGATGACAAGGTGGGTAAAGGTAAATAATTAAACAGCTGGAACAGTCTGGCACATAGGCTGTACATGAAGATGGACCACATGACAGCACCCCAAAAGTGTTACTTTTCAGTCTCAATCCCCCCCTGGTGTCTGGCTGCAGTATAGGTCACAAAGCCCACGCCTCCATGTTAGTGAATGGGACATAGGCCAAACTAAAAACTCAAAGTACACACCAAATAAGTTCTCCCCAAAGATAGTTTCTGTCACCGAAGGTCACTCTCATCACTCTGTTCAAGTGAGCATTTTTATTTTTATTCAGTTCTACAAAAAGGGGATTTTTTGCCATGAATGACAGCTATGTCAGCCAATCTGTGCACTTGTGCTCAATGGGACTGCTCAAGATTGGTCGAATGTCTGTTTTGGCGTTATGTCCCCACTATGGAGATCACCTAAAACCTGGAGAAGACTTACATTAACAGGATATCAAAATTTAATACCATGTGTAGTCTCAAACATGACCTGTATAAATAACAGATGTAACTATCGTGATCACCCATTGATTTGTTGACTCCTTTTGAAGTCTTGACTTCAGTATTTCAGCTGTAGCCATATTTGGATGAGAGGGTGGAGCTGTGGAGGAGTGAGGGGTGGATCTGACTCATGCATTGCAGACAGCCTGCCACTCAAACCGCACTTCCATTAGATATGCATAATTTTGGGCCTTAACAAAATGTAAACAGGTTAGTTATAAAAATAAAAAAAAATGAATCCCCTGTACAGTTGACATGAATGTTGAAATTAGTTACGGAGACCAAAAGTGTTTTTTGTACCAGGCTGTAAACATGTTTATTTCTGCTGTAAAGTTAGACAATTTAACATCGGTGTCTATCTCGTGTGTATTTTGTATTTTGTATTTTTTGTGTATTTTATTTTAAGAGGTGAGAAATTGCTTGAGAGAAACCAATTTAAATAAAACTACTCATTTATTCAATGTGCATTAGTGTGTGTGTGTGTGTGTGTGTGTGTGTGTGTGTGTGTGTGCGTGCGAGCGCGCTTTGACAGGTTGGTGACTTCCATTATTTCCTGAACAGGAAATGAGACATGTGCGACTGTCTGTCAGTGGAGCACAAACACGCACTGTTAATGAGGATCTCTCTCTCTCTCCGTGTCAGATATAACTGTCGATATTTTACCATCTTTCCATTTTCATATTCATCCTGCTGTCTTTCTCTCCTCCCATTCAGCCACTGTCACCAATCCATTTTTATTCACTGCCTCCAATCTATATTTCAGCTCTGTCGCTCACTCCCCTTTAGTCACCATCAATCACTATTATTGTTCATCTCTTCTCCATCTCTCTCTCTCTCTCTTTACATTTGAAGGGTGGAGGGGGTGAGTGGGTTGCTGGTGGTGGATTTGGGGGTTTTGTGTGCTTGTCTTACATGCTGTCAAGCGTGTTCAACAAAAATCCTGTCAGCGCGCATTTCATCTGTCACCACACACACACACACACACACACACACACACACACACACACACACACACACACCCAAATATGTGCAGACACACTTTTCCAATAATATGTGTGTGTGTTGCGGGTGAGAGGGCCCATGGCTGCTGCTTTTCCTCTGAAGCATTTAAAAGGTTGGCAGCTTTTTTCACGCAATCTGTTGATTTTCTTTTTTCTTTTCTTTTTTAAATTATCTGCAAAATTTAAAACACTGAAAAATTCTAATTAAAATGCAGAATAGCTCTCAAGGTGATTCTTTAAAATAGTAGAAAAACAGTTTAAAAGATATACAGATTACAAAGATTAAAAAAAAGAACAAAGCAACAAATCCTCACATTTGAGGGCTGCAAAAGAAAAAAATTGTCGTTAGACAAGTGACCATCACTTTCTATTCACTTGGCCAACAGGGAAGCAGTACTTAAAATCCAACATTTGCTTACATCAGTAAGGATTTTAGCTACGGATCTTCAAAAAAAATTCAGGGACATTCAAGCTCTTTTTAAAGTGCTGTTATTCCTTTTCAAGAACTTAGCACAAAGCAACGAAAATTATGTGATTAATGTCTTTCTTTTCAGAGAGGGGGTCACATATTAAACTGTGTTCAGGCAAAACTGCGAAAAAAAAAATCCTTAACAAAATTGGAACAGCATGAGTGGTTTGGTGTCTATATTAGCCCACTATACTGCAACTTTTTCTTGAGCTTTGATGAATTTCAATCCAGAGAAAAATTCAGAACAAAAGCGGCAATGTAACCATGGCAACTCTCACAGTATTGTCAAGTAAGTTGTTACTTACCAAGTACACATTATCAAAAAAAAGAAATCATCTTCAAATTACAACCATCTGTGGCGCCAAGAAATGTTGCCAGCTGGAATTTAAGTTCTGATTTCAGTTTTCTGCAAAGCTATACAGCGGCACTCCGCTGAAGAGAGAAAATAAAGTGAAAAGCCAGCCTTTAACTTTAAGTCATATTATATCAAGCCAAGCCAAAATAAACCTACTGGGTTTTTTTTAAAGAGTGAATTAAACTAAAAATCAACTAAGATGTCAGGCAGGACACAACACTTTAAAAAGAACTTGAATGTCCCTGAAATAATAATACAATTTTGAAAAAGGATTTCTGATTATTTTAATTATCATGACTTGATCACAATGTTGGTCAAAATAGACAGCTGTATGAGGTTTGTATAAATGAGAAGGACTTTTTAAGCACTTTTTTTATAAAGGATTTTTCCCTAGGTATTTTTTCCTTAAAATTCAAGCACTTCAAGGACATTTTACAAACTCTGTTAAAAGAATTCTGCCCACAATATCTACAGAACGAGACATTTTACAGTTGAAAAACAAACGTGTCAGGGCTCCCAGATCTATCTGTGATATGATATAAATCAGCCAGGCTTTGCAAATATATCAATCAGATTTTAAGTATCAATTTGTACCGAGCTGAATTTATATGATCTGTTTAAACCCCACATGCCCCTATCAATCAACTCAACAAGAACAGATGTTGATGGTTTCACGATGTTCTACATTTACAGGGAAACAGTGTGTGTCAACTGGAGATACTACAGAACAGAACAAGTGATACTACACTTTCAACTTAAGGGTTTGTTTTGTTGTTACTGTTAGTAAGATGGTGATGTCTGTCTGTCCAGTGCTCTTTCCAATGCTCTGTCCAAAGCGAGACATCCTGACAACTGCAGACTGCTATAAACAATGTGGATATTCATTCTCTCCAGAGGATCAAACATTCTTTAGTCTAGTGCTGCTACACCTGTAGGGCTGGACCCAACTATTCGGCTATTCGAGTATTCTTATATTGGGTAGATATTCAGTTTTCATTTTAGGCATTTGGATATTCTTTTTTTTTTTTTTTTGCAGAGGACAAATGCCATTTCAGTGTTTGTGATCCTACTGCTGCGCCTGTCACACACAGTGACAGGAATGATCATTTTACACAATGGTTAATGGATTTATTGATTGAGTCGAGCCATTTCTGTATCAGTGTGTCCAGCACCAGAACACAAACACATCAGCCCTTCAAAGTTTCAATGTCCTCAATGAGGACACTTATCTTTTCGGACATACCACAAAATGTCAATGACTAATTTAGAACACTGGACACAGATTAGCGTACTGCGTAACTGGCAGAGGTTTTTAACTTTACAAACTATAAAGTGTCACAAAGCTGTCAGGCACACTGCGGTCTCACTCATCTACCACTGATGCTCCGTGGTGCATGGTGTCTCTCTCTCACCTGACGCGCTGAAACTGTCAGGATTCCATTTCTCCCCACCTGAGAGTGAAGCCGTGAAGCGTACAGTCTCTCCCTCACCTCACACACAGTCTCTCCCTCCCCTGACAGTGTCAGGACAGTCTGTTAGTTAAACCATTTTTATCTTCAGTCACATTCAAAGTTGCATTCCTTTAATTTCCAAACTGCTGATAAGAATGCTGCTAGTACAAAGGTAATGTTTATGCATTTAAGCTAGAATTGATTTTCTAATATTATTGTATGAACCGGTCAAGTTGCCTGGTTTGTGGAGTGACTTTGACCTTTGACTTTGAATTCCTATCAGTTCATTGTTGAGTCCAAGTGGACATTTGTGCCAGTTTTAAAGAAATTCTTACCAGGTGTTCTTGAGTTATCGAGCTCAGTAGAATGAGACGGACACAAAGTCATAGTGACCTTGACTTTGCCTAACAAAATGTAATAAGTTCAAGTAAGTTTGTAAAATTTTGCAGAAATTCCCTCGACTTGTTCTTGAGATATCACCTTTACAAGAAGGCGGCTGTGGCTTAGAGGTACAGCGTGTCATCTAATAAGAAGGTCAGCGGTTTGATCCCTGGTTCCTTTAAGTCAACATGTTGAAGAATCCTTGTGTAAGATACTGAACTTTAAATGCTCCTAATGGCTGTTCCATCAGTGTGTGAGTCTGTGTGATTGTATAAAAATACTGAGTAGCAGGTGAAACCTTGTACAGCAGCCTCAACCACCAGCGTATGAATGTGTGTCCGAATGAGCGAAAGCTCTTTGAGTGGTCAAAAATGACTATCAGGGGGCGCCTGGTGGTTCAGTGGATAGTGGATAGAGTGGCGCCCCATGTATAGAGGCTGTATCCTTGCCGCAGCGGCCGTGGGTTCGAATCCGGCCTCACCCCTTTGCTGCATGTCTCCCCCTCTCTCTCTCTCCCTCTTTCACACTCACACTTTCCAGTCAATTACAGGTAATAAAAGCCACAACAAATAATCTTAAAAAAAAAAAGACTAACAAGTCCATTTGCCATCCATTAACAAGAATGAGAGAGATGAAAGATAACCCAAAAGCATATTGCCTTCAGCCAGGGCTGCGCAGAATAAGAAAGAAATCTATTGCTTAAAATGTCAGAGGAAATGTGTGTTGTGTGTGTGTGTGTGTGTGTTACCTGTGTGTCCGTGCAGAGGCGAGTGTGGTCTTGGCAGGGTGGGAGATGTGCTGGATGTCACAATCAGGCTCTTCCTGTTGCTTGTCCGACAGCTGGGAGACAAAAAACAAACTCAGTTCGATGATTTCATCAAAGTTCCAATTTTAACTTATGAGAGACAACTGTATTATCAGCATTAAATCTGAAACAGGCAGAATTCCAAGAAGCTTTGCAATGAACCACACACAGATTGCCAATCAGTGATTTTGTTTAGCTGGCTCCTCTGAATGTCACCAAGCCTTCTTTAGACATTTCTCCACTGTGAGCCTTAAAGTAAACAGCTGCTGTCACTTGTCAGACACACACACATTAGGAAAACACACTTTCACCTCACACACCCTCCTGAATGTAAAAGTCAGTCATTTGTAGTATTTCCAAAAATGACCAAACACACCCTGTGGCCCTATGTTAGTAACAGCAGGTGTCCACTCTGGCTGTCAGACACACATCTGATCATCAGATAGCATGTGTGTATGTAGCTTTCATAAATACACTGCTGCTGAACTCACAGATGTTACAGTTTCACTGAGGCGAGAGCTGTCCTTCACACCAGAGGACATTGAGGACACACAGAGACATCAGATAGTCGAAATCACAGCTGCAATCATGCAGCACAGCCAGCAGTCACAACCACTTATTTTAGTTCACCTTGACAAAGTCAAGACTTTTGTTTTGTCTGCTTTTGTTTAATATAAATGTTGTGGTACAAGTCCAATATATAGGGCTGACACCTTCTGGTCAGCTGTTTGAGTGGTTAGTCAATTTGCTCTTGTCCGACCAAGTTCTCTTTGGTTGCAAAGCGCTCTTTCAGCTAAATTGTTTGGTTGTGTCTGGTACTATGATATATTGAAGTAAAAAGTTAGAGTAGAGTACAAAGTAGAGTACTTGCTATGGCCCTTGCTCTGGATGGAAGGAAGATTGAAGCATGTTGGGAGAGAGGATGGACTGGACTGTCTGTGGCCAGAAGTATTTATTTCTCCCAATTATTGTTTAGTATTTGTACATGTAAGACATGATTGCTGGTCTTTGTGGTGATTTTGATGAAAAGTGACAGTGTAGCATCTTGCCAAAACATTTTTCAACTCTCTGCAACCAGAAATAATTTCAAACATTCAGCGTTAAGTACAGCATCGATGCTCAGTGCCTCACCACACTGCTGACATTTGTAGTCTAGTGTAAAAAAGTCACACAGCAAAGAATTAAAAGATTATACTGGCTACAAGGAAAAACGCTGCATGGTAGACACACAATGCTATCAGGTACTGTGCACTCAATAACCTGTGACCAATTTAGTTAATCTAGAGATTAAGAGCTGTTTTTTTGTTGCAGTTGACCAATCGGTTGATTCAGAAGGAAGGTATCAGTACTTGATACTTTGAAGGTATCGACTGAATAACCCAGTACCAAGTAGTACTGACACATTCCTAATCAGACGTTACCAATATTTAATCTGCTGGGTGGACCGTTCTGACTCCCTGCCAGATTAGAATACTTTCTGTTGCTGCCGTCTCTGAAGTTGCTAACTAATGCAAACAGTTCAGCTCTGCTCATTTAGCCCAAGCTAACACAGCAGCAGTCTAACATCCAACACCAAGCCGTTACACTGTCCAAACAAACTCACTGACACCCAAACAACCTGTCAATAATTGTCAGGTGACATTAGTTGTGTGATGCTTACAGTTAGCCCTGTCACTATGTGAGTGCGGCCAGGTGGACTCACAACTGCAGCAGCTACAACCCATGCAGTTTGTGGTGGTGAAGTCGAGCGCAGTGTGTTTGATGGAGTTTGCAGGTCAGCATGCTAAAATGTCATCAAAATGTTAGCCACCTCATTCACATTATGGGTATCAAAATAGGATCTCTATTGGTATTGGTATCATTTTAAGGGTACTAGTATTTGTAACAATATCGTAATTTTTATAATTCTACTCAGTCGTATTAAAGAGTGGGTAGAAGTTAGTGGAACAAGAGTTCTTTGGTTGACTACAGTTCTGTATATATGCTAAATATTTCGTAGCCTATTTGTGAAGTAACAATAATAATACAGAGCAGACAGAAGCCCTGACTGGACAATTACTGGAATTTGTCACAGACCTTAAAAAGGCAAAAAATGCAGCAACTCCAAAGCCCCCCTTAAACAAAGATATTTTAAAAAAACACAATATTCACAGATAATACTCTCAGCGCTCTGATGCAGGGCTTAAATGTTTACAGACAGTACCATGGTAACAACATAATTGCAGAATTTTTTTAATCGTTTTATTTGAACTTCTTTCTTTTCCTTTGTTGTTTTTATGCACCCATAAACTTATTGATGTAATCTTTTGTCTGAGGTTTTTGCTGGTTTTTGTATCATGATAAGTAATTTCATTTCAGCTGAAAAAATAAAAGTGATTACATGTTTAAACTAGACATGGGTTTTTGTTTATTGTAATATACTTTTTGAAAACACCACTCCCCTTTTGTTCTGCTGCAGTGCTAAATTGGAAAATGTCGACCCAGGCTCCATCACTAATGGCTCAGCAGTCATTATGAGGTTGATCCTGCAGTGAAATGATTCGACTTCAGCATCCCTCTGGGCTTAGACGACTGTGTGTTTGTTGCGTATATGCATATGTGGGTGTGAACTGTGCTCACACGACTGCACAAAAGATGCTTGCCGAGAAAAGATGCAATCTGCTTTAAAGCTGTGACACGCGTCCCCAGACAGAAGGAAGAGGAGGAAATGAAGCAGCAGTCTTCACACCAAACAGCTCCGACAGAACCACAGGTCGAGCTCACAGGATTCTATCACTTCTTTGTTTTCTCTGAAGCTCAGAGTGGAGTTTGTCTGTAATGATTCGAGGCGAGGCTTGTTACACTTGGAGGAAATGACAGATGGAAGAGGAGTCTGTGATGAGGCCTCCAGCATCACTGGGATGATGTCTTTTTAAAGTAACACATTCAGAAGCTGCCAAATCCAAAAACACAAAGCTAAGTATGATGGAAGTTCACAGATGCTATTGTTATTGTCAGTGGAACCATACATGTTCAGTAGAATTGGGCTAATAACTTACTACATGATGAACTCAAGAGATCTATTCTGGGTCCTGCCCTATTCATCACATATAATGATGACATTCTTACACACTAATGGAAATCACTACTGCCCGCTGATGGCACAGTCTCCCATTACAACACTCAGACTTTAAGTGGATATGAAACACTGAACAATATGCCTGTGGTTTGTTCGATTTTTAACTGAGGTAAGATGTACCTCTCCAGTCAAACATCATATCTCCCTGGATTGGCTAGACAGCTAGATTGTATTTTCACAATTTCACCAGCAGGGCGCAGCCACCTTTTAACAAGGTAATTGGTGATGTCACTGGGAGGGTTCGTCTCTGTGGTCTACTTGTTTGTTATCAGAAGTTGTTGAGCTCAGCTTCGTAAACTTGCTCCTGTAAAGCATGTTTTGATCTTTGATGGCTGTTTTGTTCCCTGACAATATGTTTATGGCCAGTGTGTGAGATGCTTTGAGTAGATTAGTGCACAAACAGGAAGTCACATAGTGTCACCTGGTAGTGGTGCAGACACAGGTCCACCTTATTTGTATTTTAACGGAAGAACTGGAGTTTGGGATTACTTATGTGTTGTTTGTCCAGGACATTTCTGGGTCTGTGGCCCCCAGCAAATAACAACTAGCAAGTGATGTGGGGACTTTACAAAAAGGTAGCAACCAGGGATCAGCAGTATCCAAGAGGAAGCTATTAAAATCACGGACACAGCGCAGAAAAAAATCATGCATATAGCAAGGCAAAATAGACAAAGCAGACAAAGTTCCAAAATTAGAGTGATTTCTGGGGTTTGCGTTCACTTTTGCTGGTAAGTACTGAAGAAGATGATGACCTTTTTGTTGCAGGTGTACAGCACAATTTTGACGTCTTTTTTTGCACTGCGCAACTGTCAGAAAAACGCACTGGCATCAATAAAAGTAATTGATAAGCTGAGATGCATACCATTCTGAGGGATCTCAAAATTTGGAGCCAGTTCTCAACTGGAAACTGTTCTGAACTTCTTTTATGGTAACAAGGTATGTTTACCATGATCCTGCTTAATATACATGTTTATTAAATTATTGTAGAACATGCATTTAAGTTTTCCAAATGTCAGTCATAGGTTGTTATTTTTCATTTTGATTGGTTGCCAAGCTTCAAGAGACCAGGGGCCATATTCACAAATATTCTGAGAGTACTCTCAAAGAGCTCCTAACAGCCTAAAAATTTCAAGGAGTCATAGCTTAGGAGTGATTTAGGAAAATTCTCAGAGCAACTCTGAGCAAGGAAGGGACAGAAACTTTTATCTCAGTAAGGAGGTGTGGTTGACCCCGTTGTTAGGTGTTACGTGTTCCTTTAACAGATGTGATTGGTTGTCACAGACACGCCTTGTTGTGAGCCTGCGAGTGGACACACACTGGAAATAAAATGAACTGCATCCCAATATGAGATTGCAAGCTTCTAAAAAGTCCTACTTCCTACTCCTGACAGTTTTTCACCTTAGGAGTTCTCTTAAGGGCTGAAATGCTTTGTAAATAACATTTATCTTAACAACGATCTAGTCTTAACTATGAGGGGAAATTCTTAGAAAATGTCAAAATTCAACCGACAACGCCCCAGGTCTTATCTGTGTACCCAGTCAGAGAGCAAAAACACAGCATTACACTGTAAATAATTTCTGTAAATTTACGGCAGAATTTCAACAGTATTAAGGTGTTTTTTCAATAAACAGTGTTTTACTGTTAATATTACAGAAAACCTGTGAAATTACAGCTCATTTACTGTTTTTTTAACTGAACTCTAATGTATTCCTATTATACAGCACTTTACCGTTAAAGTGTCTTAGATAACAGTATCATGCAATATTTTTGGCATTCTGGGAAAAAATTGCCTGAGCTGCACATGTGAAGCTTGTTACCTGCCATTCCTGATCCATCTCCATCTTACTAATTATTTGGTGAGTAGAAACTGTATTTGATTGTTTTATATTACATATTATATTATTGTTGGATTTGATTTTATTAGTTTTGTTAGCACTGATGATGATCAGCCTAACTTACAGCATATGCACATGCTAGAATGATTTTGGTTAGCAGCTACTGTAGCTAAATTTTTAAGAAACGATAGTCAAACAACATAAGGAACACATTTTAATCTCTACAAAGTTAACGTTTGTTGACACTTGCATTTTGTCAGTGAATTAATGAAACTTTATGATAGTTTGTGTAAACATTTTACCATCTAATGTTAGGCTAATTCAACATCCAGTTGAAACACCGTATGACAGAAACGCTCTCCGCAATCTTTATGACAGTTAAGGCTACACAATACACGTTGTAACACCGTTTACGTCATATAACATTATCCACCGCTTTATGGATTAATTTTTCGCCAGCCCCATTGTAAACAATAAACAAAACAGTGGAAAAGCAACCACTCGTTCTCTTCTCACTCGTCAATATAGTGACGAACGGGCAGCTGCAGCGACAGCCTTAAGTTACAATATGACCCACATATGATTTCCACAATTCCAGCATAATAGCCTCCATTTCGTGCTACCCATGAACATTTTTCTCTTTCAACAGGCTCAATACAAATGCCTGACGGCCCGTTATCCCGACAACTTACTGTACACTGTTCAAAGTCACGTTGTAACTTGACATTGTACAGTTGCCATGACGACCACCCCCCCACCCCACTCCCTACACACACACACATACAGCGAACAGCGGCGGATGTTACGACGTGAACGGCTCTGACATCATGGCCCAATGTTAGTAAATTCGAGTAAAATACAGACTTCCCTTATCCCGTGCGAATAAATGTTTTTCCATCTTGTATTGTGTACTGTAATTGCCTATTCATTTGTATTTGTATTAATTTTCTGACATTTCTCTGATATTGCAGATGCAGTAGATGTTTTCACCACTGCCCAGTGATCATAGTAAGAAGCATACTCCCATATTCATCACATGACACAATTAATCAGTTAAATTTCCAGATATCAAACACTAAAATAAGAAACAATCAGGTTAACTGGCAAAACTAGCCTTTTTTTTCTTTCTTTCTTTACAGTTTTACAACTGTGCTTCACTGTTTACATCTACATACAAATAAAAGTAAAGTGCAATTTACTAATTATTCATTTAACATGCAACTGTTCTGCATGTGAGGTTTTTTACATATCATGTTAACATTCAAATAAAAGTAAAGTGCAATAAGAAGCTGCTTTTTCTCTTACATTTTATTCACAGGATTGAAAAATCAAAAGGTAAATTTTATTACTGTTTGCCTTCCATGCTTGTGGCCAGGTTCAAACCGAGATTTTGTGATACCTAAATCAGTGACAGTCTTGTAACATGTTTTTCTTAACAAAATTGTCTTTTTAACTGTGTGAAATCATATTTTTAATAGATTATTGAAATGTATAAATAATACAAACTAACTAGTCATTTAATTGTAAAATACAGTGAAAGTAATTTTACAGTAAATATCAGTTTACACTGTATTTTTAATTTACAGGACAAAACTGTAAATTGAGTAAATATGTACATTTTACAGCAACATAATGGCAACTCAGCTGCCAGTTCTTTACTGTTTTTTTACAGTTCACAATATTTTTTTTATTTACGGTACAAAACTGTAAATTTCAGTGACAGTAAATAGATGTTAATTTTACAGTAACATAATGGCAACTGAGCTGCCAGTTCTTTACAGTTTTTTTACAGGAAAATTTATTACAGTGTAGGGTAAACGCTTTGTTGAGACCATGTTGGAAAACCTTGTCCCTGTCTGTGTTTGTTAACCTAAAAGAACTCAAACCAGTGTTCAAACTACTAAGGACATGGGATGAACTCATTCCTTCAAGACTTACTTTTTTTCAAAATTGAAGAAAATATCTTAGAAATGGACGAACAGTTCTGACAGGCTGTTAGTGTGCCGGCAGGTGTCGGCACACTAACAGCCTGTGTGTGTGGTGTTAATTGGCCCATCACATCTGCTAGCTGTAATTATGCAGTTGTGTAGTGAAGTGTTTCTGACAGGCCGAACATGCTGAGATGATCACAGGACACATGAAGCGATTAGGGCTGAAAACTTGCTACAGTCAAATGATCAGCTTGATGTCGATGATTTTGGAGATTTTCATCTTTGCTGTGTCTGCGCTTATTTGTTTCCATGGTTATGGGTACCAGTATGACTTTTAGGCCTTCAGTTCAGATATTTTTTTTTGAAAAGTGAGGACATTCAGTCTGCTTCTCACTTCTTCAAAGGGCAGAGGATTCCAGTTTAAATTAAGAACATTTGAAAAAAAACAAACAAAAAAAAAAACATTTGATTTTTAAAAGAAATCAAGCCAGATTACAATTTGTTTAGGTAAAGGTTAGGGGCAAGCAAATGGATTATGTCGTGTGTGTGTGTGTGTGTGTGTGTGTGTGTGTGTGTGTGTGTGTGTGAATACTCGTTTACAAATTTATGTTTACATGGGGAACATGAGGTGTGGTCTATGGCAGGCTTGTGTATTATTCATATGCCCACCTGACATATAATTACTGCAAGTAATGTAGAAATGGCATGCTGTGTGTGTGTGTGTGTGTGTGTGTGTGTGTGTGTGTGTGTGTGTGTGTGTGTGTCCTGCCATCTGTTGAGATGTGCAGTATCAGCAGTTTAAGCATAGCATGTGGTTTACATACACACACACATACACACACCTGTATGAGAGATGAGGTGTCATGTTGGATACTCAGTGATGTGTGTTATGGGAATGTCTTCACACACACACACACACAATCATGCACACACACACACACTCAACCCTATTTACATTTTTCTCAATATTCCGTCAAGTATTATAGCAATTTGCCCTTTGTCTGAACTCTGAAAGCTTTGCTAGCTGCGTTGAGTTTCTTTATTCAAAGAAATGTCCTTGTAGGAACTGCTGAAATATAAAAAAAACTGACAGATTCATTTAAATAAATATTTCTTTAACCCTTGGAAACCTGGAGGGACATCACTTTTCTTGTGCTACTTTCAGATGACTATGAAAAGTATTTTAGCTTTTGTTCTTGACTGATGTTAGCATGTTTACGTATTTTTTAAAAGCCCAGTTTTAGTCACACTAACACAATAATTTGACTTTTTCTCACGTAATGTAAACATACTGAATGCCTTTGTTTCCCTGTTTTAGGTACCAAATTATAATTCTCATATTATGCATCAAATTACTAAAAACCTATGGGAATTGTTACAGAACGCATTACCCAAATTTCACAAAAATCTGGCCATCTTTTTTTTGTTTATCTTGTTAGATAATTAGAAATTCTAAGCTGACATTGGAGAAAAGGTCAGGCTGAAGTGATACATATCTGCAAGAGGACATACTGTACTGAGAGAGAACAATAGGTCACTGATAAGAAAGGAAGTCGTGAAGAGGGACGACACAAAAGAACAACCTTTAACAGGGGAGGACATTAAGACCACACTTTGAGCCTGCAGCACACAGTCAGTCCCACTGAGACTGAAGCAGCGTTCAGTTTTTGCAGGTTCATTTACAGCGACTGTCACTCACTTTACTGCTGTTCACCAACTAATGAGCTATGCACATGAGTATGGATTTACATCCGAACTGGTCAAGGGTATCTAATGCACCTGTCAAATATGTGAGGGCAAAAAAAGGAAGCAATGAAGCTTAGAAAGTTGCAGTGAGTGTCTATAATAAAGACAAGCAGGAGACAGGGAGGGGTAATGGTCAAAAAGGAGACAGAACATGGAGTGAGTGCAATAAAAACAATTCTCCAGGGGATGAAGCAAGCCGACTCTACTGAGTTGCTATAGATTGACAAACGATAACTCACTGTATACTTGTTTTTTGATTTTTATACACAAATGCAGCTGCTGCAGCACAGTTTTACTCTCTGAGAAAACTCCGGTTTCCTCTCCTGCAGGCTTTTTGGATCCCTGCTGGGAAACATGTTTCCATTATGCAGAGCTGACGAAAGGCAACATTTCTGTGCTAGTGTGGGTGTGTATGTGTGTTTCTAAAGTGGGCTTTTGCGTACCTCTCGTCACCATAAAAGCAGCAGCCTGTCAGGTAGCAGCACAGTGACTGAGTGCTGCTGCTCAGTTTTATTACTTTCTCTGGGTTAAACTGCTTTTATGACCAAAACTTCTGTCACAGTTGGTCACAGTTTTTACCCAAGTGAGTTTGGAAATCCAAAAATTTCTTTAGTTTCCTCTTTAACTGTGATAATACAAAGCACTACTTTTGAGCTGTCAGCCATCTCAATGAGTAGTTCAACATTATGGGAAATATGCTCATTTGCTTCTCTCCAAGATGAGATGATCGATATTAAACTCGTATCTAGCTTGGCTCTGTCCAAAATACACCAACAAACACCTCTAAAGCTCACTGATTAACATGCTGTATCTCTTTTGTTTAATCCGAGCATAAACAGAAATGTAAAAACGTCGATATGTGGCTTTAGGCGTGCTGTACTATTCCTCGTTGAACATTTTGAGCGGTGATGGTAAGAAGCTGGCGGTCAGCAGGTAGAGAGAGACTTTGGGGACACACAGACATGAGACATATCAATCTTCTTAATATATGTTGTATCATTGTTGATCATTTTTTTGTGAAATTGCTTTGTAATGATATAATCTTATGATGTGACACAAAAACCTGTTGTCCAAATTAGTAACTCTGCATATATTGTAGTTAAAACTTCTTCAGCACTTCTGTAAACAACTGAAACCAGAGCTGGCAGGTATGTTTAAGTGTTTGCATAAGGGTGTTTACTCATGTTTAACCTGCAATATGAGCAGCTGCATATAACCTCAGAATGTAATAACTTTGTTATTGTAAAACTCATAAGACACACAGCCATAGAGGCAGATAGTCAGTGATGTGACAGAGCTGACAGGAGAGATAGTGGAAACTAGCGATGAGCAAACAGCTGTGTGGGCGTTAAACTAAACCACCTGACACACACACACACAGTACACACACGCATGCATGTACACGCACACATACACACACACAAATCAGATAGCAGCCGAGTGTATGTGGATAAGATCTACAGCTAAACTCATTTCCCACAGTCCACTCAATAATGGTGGTCTGAGGGTTACAGCCGCCACAGGAAATCAATGTGTCGGCCCGCAACATGGTGTGTGACGGTGTGTGTGTTTCCTTTCTATTCACCTGTTTCCTACTCTGCTGTGAGGTAGTGTCAGTAGCTGCGGGGTCAACGCCTGTAAGGCAACAAACATTACAAACGAGAGAAGCAACTGTTGGTCATTTTTCTTTTGCAAATTAACACTGTTTTCTTTTGTGGTTGTCTAAATGAAAAAAATAATAATTCACAGGATGTGAAGTGTGCTGCATGGGATTCCATTATGTCAAACGGAGTCTTACATCAGTGAAGGATTAATATTATCTTCTCTTCTCTTCTCTTCTCTCTGCAGCATTTTGCTACCGGAGACCTTTGAGCCTTTATACTTTTTTGAGACTAGCTGAAATGTGTCAGTATGATGTGTATCAAAAACTAAAAATAATAAAAAAAAAATACTGAAAGCTGTTAATTTTGTCTTGTCACCCCATGTGATTTAAATAAAGAATTCTATTGCTTTATTTTATTCTATCTATTTTTCCATATTGCATAGTTTTTGTTTTTGTGTTCAGGATAAGTTATTGCTCAAAAATATGAAGAGTTATTTCCTCTCACGCTGGCACAGAACCTATGTGCTAGTTGGCGATTGACTTTGGTCTTTAAGGTTGGTTCAAGTGCAACTTTCGTCCAACAGGCAACATGAAGCGACTCAACAGTCAGCTTTTGTCGCCACTAGTTTTTTGATGTTGGTACAGTGTATCTAGGATTTAAAAGTATTAAAAACTTACATAACATCACAGTTCCTATTCACCCCTTGTTTGTTTCCCTTTGGTTTAATGCAGTTTGATGTTGTATTCCCTGTGTGACAAAACATGGTCATGGTGGTAAGGAGAAAACAACTGTCAAAGAGAACATTACAGGGCCTTTTTTCACTTAGTCTCACCTTTACTAAAAATCACAAATGTCTCTGTCATAGTGGTCCTAGAGAACAGTCAGAGGATCGCCAAAGTCAGTAGGATTCATTGTCATAGAACTGTGAGTGTGTGTACAAATGTCATGACAATCAAGCCAATAGCTGAGTTCAGTGAATCCCAGAAGAAAACAGACCTATGCTCCAAAGCTAGAACTGCTAAAAACTCAGATGTATGCAGCTAAATGTAATCGTCTGTCACAGACATAGCTGAATACTTCTGTAGAGCTGCATTGTTAAGTGGTAATATGTCATGTATCACGTCAGTTAGTTTCTATCAGCAGTTTCTTTTACTTGATCTGGTAAACTGATGCCACTGTTAAAACTGTCTTCACCTTCATCTTCATCTACTGAAAACTATAGAGTGATATCAGATAAATTTCGATACAAATTTTAGAGGAAGAATACCGTCAAAGTAAGTGGTCTTTGTCTAGTTTATTCACTAACAAAGCATGCAGAAACAAAGCTACGTGATGGAAAATAGTTATTTATTCTTGCACCTAAAGGAAAAGTGAGACTTGGTTACACACACGAACAGACTATTTTGAAATCAATGCGAGCCTGTCAGTGGCAATAAAAAAAGCATGTTTAGTTGGTGAATTGAGGGTGCGCAATTGCCCGTCAGGATTACACTGCAGCCTGTTTCGTAGCTGTGGCTGGAATGGTCTCAGTATTGAAGCAGTTTCAGAAATCAGTGTCTAATGTATTTCCACTGTTCTGATAATGACAACATGCCACATCTCTTAGTTCAAAAGTTTGTGCCGGTCTGTAAACGCAGCAGACGTGAAATGCATCGTAAGTTATTTTTATCCCTCAGCAGCAGTTTGACTCGCGGTGTAAATAACTGATCAATAGATCTGGTCAGAGCTGATCACATTAATGGATAAGATGAGACACAGAGTGCAGAGTGAATGAAAGCAAACTTGTAGATCCAGCACAATGGACGGTTAAGTGTCACTTTCACTGCACTTGGTGTTTGAGTGCTCCGTCTATGACACCAGTGCACTCAGATAGCAAACAAGTTACAGGGTCATAGAATTTAGCTACATCAACTGCACTTCGATAAGTATTTAGAAACATTCGTCAATAGAAATGGCTTATGTAAATTACAACGATTGTAGAATGGAGTCAATGTGTGAACCGTTTGAGGTAGAAAAGCAGGACATACTCTCTAGCAAGTGTGCTCGCTACCTTATAGTGGACTTTAATGGAGAGGGATGTTTTGGGAAAGTTGCCAAGTGCATCAACCTCGAAACTCTTGAGACAACGGCCATCAAGATCCACCACAAGAGTGAAGAAGATGCCATTTACAGAGAAGTGGAAATGCTTCAAGAACTTAGCTTCCTTGATCCAGAGAAATACAACATAGTGGAATTCAAAGACTATTTCACATATCAAGGCCGGTCTTGCTTTGCCTTCGAGATGCTAGACAGGAGTCTCATGGACTTGGTAAAGGAGAGAAGGGCACTACTGATATGAAATGAAATCTGTCCAATTACACAGCAGCTACTTGTAGCATTTGAAGCCCTGAAGGATGCTGGTATAATTCACTCTGACCTGAAACCTGACAATGTTATGCTTGTCAACCATCAGGATCAGCCCCTCAGGGTGAAACTCATTGACTTTGGTTTGACTTGGGTCTTCCAATTACTGAGGCGATTGACATGTGGGGACTGGGATGTGTCCTCGCATACCTGTATTTTGTCTTCCACCTCTTTAGTATTAGCTCTCCATTCAGCATGATGCAAGCCATTTGCAATCTCCTTGGTCAGCCAAGGGACCACCTGTTGAATGCTGGTAAGTACACCAAGCAGTTTTTCACTAGGGAAAAGGGTTCAACCAAACCACGATGGAGATTGAAGACACCAGAGGAGTGCATTAGAGACCATGGTCGAAAGCCCCTGAAGAGCACATGGATTTTTGATACTGTCAGTAATTTGGCAGAAGCAGTAGAAAGCCAGTCAGTGATAGGGAACAATATTGAGTTAAGAGACAGGCTAGCATTTGTAAACCTCCTAGAACAGTTGCTCAGTGTTGATGCTGCTAATAGAATCACGACTGGGGAAGCTCTGCAACATTGTTTCATCACAATGGAGTACCTAGATGGGGACATGGACACCAGCTCTTATGTAGAAACTGCCTTTGAGTTGATGACCGTCTGCCCCAAAGAAGAGTCAGATGATTCATATGGATTTGATGATTCTACTGACTCGACTGATGGAGTAGCAAACTATGCTCCTCAGATCCCCAATGGTGCTCGCATACACAGAGAGCCATCCATGGCTTTCAAAAGTGAAGATTCAGTATCCATTAACTTCCCTTACAAAGAAGAGGACCAAAAAGAATACCAGTATAATACTGCAACTCCCAAAGACACTCGCCTACAGAGAGAGTCATCTGGGACTTCCAATGCTGAAGATTCATTGGCTAAGGTTGTCATCCGTAAGTTCGAGGACCTGCGACTACACTATTCTAATCCATCAGCTCACAGGTCTCACTCACAGAGAGAGCCAATTGGGCCTTCTAGTACTGAAGATTCAGTAGCTATTAACTTCATTTACGAGGATGATGACCACCAAGTAAACCGGTATAACATTCCAACTCCCAATGACACTCGCCTACAGAGAGAGTCAACTGGGACATTTTTTTCTATATGTGCTGATCCTAAAATATCAAGTGTTTTATATGTGTTTATATGGCACATTGTATTATATGCGGCGATTGCAATTATTTACCGCAGAAGGATGAGGAGACAAACATTACTACAACATTAGCCTTTATGTGTGTACACACATAAACATTGTGTGTGTGTAAGACATAATTTTCCCCATTCAGACCTTTTCTTTCTCATATTTAAATGAAACTGGATGCCAGAAGGATGGAGCAGCTGTAAGCATAGTCATCACTGTGGTTAGAAGCAATACCTAGAAACAGTGGATGAAGTACCTGAAAGCCATATTTGAGAATTGTACCAGAAGTTAGAAGTTAAAGTCACTAATTTGAACATTACTACAGTAAAAGTCTTAAAATATACGATATTGACTGTACTTAAGTATCCAGAGTAGTTAAAGACATTAAATGCACGTAAGTATTGAAAGTGAAAGTAAGTACTCGTAAATGCTGATAAAATACAAGCGGTCCAAATTTTGAAAATTATAAATTTAATTTCTTCGAAACATACAACACCTAAAAAGCTGTGCGTGCAATACACTTGAAAATAAGGTATTTTTCACAACTTAAAGGATTTAAAAAATAAAATCCTTTTTTCCCTTCCCATTTCTTTCTTCCCTACTTATCTCCTCCCCTATTTTGTAGTAAAGAAGTGGAGTAAAAGTATACATTATAAAAGTAATGGAATAAATGTGAAAGTTGACACAAATTTAGAAACTCAAGTAAAGTACAGATACTGATAAAACTGCTTAGTACTGTAACAAAGTAGTATTACTTTGTGTCATTACACCACTGGTTATCAGACATCAAATATTCTACATTTGTATTTTCATGATGACATAAAAATGCAAAAATGTAAAGTTCTTGCAATAGGAAGGCTGTGGAATCTGGCCTGAGAAGCTAAAAATAAGTATTTGAAAAAAACCTGTATGTTTGACATGTCTTCAGACAAGGTCTGAAAACAGCAAAAGAAATGATAACTGACTGACCATACTTTTGCACTGAATGTGATATCTGGTGTTAAAAAACGATGGTTCCATTCTCTCCCAGCCCTTTAGGTTACTCTTTTTCTGTGTGAGCCATGAATCAATTTTGTCCTGATTACAGCTCCACACGAGCTGTCAGCTCCATCCACTCCAATCCAAAAACTGTTGCTATGCAGGAGTCACTTCACAACCTCTTTCTCTTTTCAAAACACTGCCGAGACAAATACACACAACAGGAGGCGGTGACAAGGAACAGAGAAGAAGAAATCTGTCCATGTATGTGTGTGTGTGTGTGTGTGTGTGTGTGTGTGTGTGTGTGTGTGTGTGTGTGGCAGCTACCCCTGTTATTACAAGGAGGGGGAAGAAAATTGCTGCTTCAAAATGATAAGTACAGCTCTGTCTCTGCTCATGTGTCCTGCTGGAGGAGCCACTTGTGTCTCTGACTGACAGATGAGAGAGAGAGAGGAGGGGAAGAGGACAGGTCAGCTGGAGGAAGGATGGAAAAAAGGAGAAGAAATGACAAAATATAATTGCTTCTGAACGTCAAATAATGTCTTGCGATATCCACTTGCATCATGAACACGTAAATTGGACGCAGGTTGAGGAAATTTAATGAAAAAGAACACACAGTGCTGCTCTGGGTAACATGCCAGCAGTGTCACATGTGATTCTCATTCAAACACACACACACATTCAGGCAGCACATCCTGTTTTTCCATCAAAAGACAAATCCAGTTAGCTGACCTTCATGTTGGAGAAACTCCTGCTGAGCATCTAAGACCTGCAGAGACGAGGAGGAGGAGGAAGAGAGGAGAGGATGTCGAGGATAGAGCGGCAGAAAATGGAAAAAAAAAAAAAAAGAAACGAAAAACTAATCAAGACAGAAATGAAAGGAGGAGTGGAGGGGAAAATAAAGGCGCAGGCTGCCAGAGATGGAAACATCTCAAGTCATAAAAAAAAGGATGGGGTGAAAATGAGCGTGTACCTCTTGGAGCGCCGCAGCATGCTTCTCTCGGGCAGTGAGAAATTGGAGAGCACCGTCCAGAAGGAGTCAGACATGCTAACGCAGGCGCGCAACCATTGCTCTGACACTCGGCAGAGGACGTGGTTCGCAAACAGTCGCCACCTGTCACACCGGCAACAGCGAATGTGTGCGAGCGCTGCTGCTGGTGTGTCTACCCTCTCCTCCCTCTCTCTCTCTCTTTCCTCTGATCCTCTCTCTCTCTCCGCTCAGCAGAGACCCCTCCCTCCCTCCCTTTCATGCTCTTTTCACTCCTCTGTTTCTGAGTGGGGCTGTTATTGACCTCAATAAACAGCCGAACTGACCGGTTATCAGTTTACAGATGTTTATCAGCAGAGGTTTCATTCCATTGATTATTGTCTTGGTGACATTTATCTGCAGATAAAATCGACACAGCTGACTCGTGTCTCCTGATGTTTACATGAATGCTGTTTATGATTGTGATTTTTCACAGCAGGCACCATTTCAAGAACTTTTTCAGGAACTGATAAACTTAAGGCACGTTTCCACTGCAGGAACTTGGGGGTTGTTTTACGGGGTCTCACCCGTTGGTGCATGTCTCCACTGCAGGAACCCCCCTGCGGCACAATTTTCAAGAACTTTTACAGGGGTGAAACAAGTCCCTGCCTCGGGCTAAGTACTTCAGTGCGGCCCAGAAAAACTGCTGGGTGGGGCTTGGAGTTGACTTAGTGCTTAAACACTGTGTGTTTAAACACTCAGCATTAAAAAAACAACCGATCTTTTATGTAGCTGCCATGTTGTTCCTACTTTACGCCCTCAAAGCACATGAACACAACAAAGTCTGAAGAACGACTTCCAAACTCAGAAACTGCTGAGTTCTGACATCACATGAACGCAGCATAAAACCCAGCAGAAGACTGGGCATGAAAGATTAGCGTCACCGAATCAGTCACTGACCATACCACTTCATCATTTTCAGTAGACATTTGGGTGAAATTTTGTCATAACAGCATATGAATATTGGAGTTACAGTCAAAACTGTGTTTTGTGAGGTTCCAATGACCTTTGACCGACAAATTCAAATCAGTTCATTTAAGAGTCCAAGTGAATGTTTGTGCCGTATCTGAAGAAATTGCTTAAAAGTGTTCTCGAGATACAGCATTCACAAGAATGAGACAGACGAGGTCACTGTAACCTTGATCTTTGAACACCAAATTCTAATCACTTCATCCTTGACTTAAAGTGGACGTTTGTGCCAAATCTGAATTCCTTCAAGGCATTCTTGAGATACTGAATTCATGAGAATGGGACGGATGTATGGACGGACAACCTGGAAACATAACGCCTCCGGCCATGGCTGTTACTCACACATAGTAGGTATAAAAAATCAAACCTTATCCTTTATTTGATTCACTGCTGTTACTCAGTAAAGCAGCCACAAATAACAACTGAACACTCAGTATCATCACTTGAGATTCCATCTCCTTTCCCACCACTACATATCAACTTTGCATCCATTCAGAAACAACTTGCAAACAAGCGTGGCTTGCTGTTGAAAAATTAATTTTAAATTGTTTTTTAATCTAATATCAGTCGACTTTCAACAATTTCCACAGCTCTCCACAAACTCTGCAAAAGGAAATTTCTGATTAAACTCCCTCAGCTCCTCAGTATTGTGAACTATTTGGATGAACAGAGCTGTTGTTGTGTGAAATGAGTTATGGCTAAGACTATAAAAATAAACAACAACAAATAGAATTTTCCTTAAAAGTAGCCACAAGAAGCTTCTCATAAGCAGCTGTTTTCTAGTGTCGCCATCTGCTATGTAGGCTTCTACTGAACGTAAATGTTGGATGACAAAAACAAAAGGTGGGGAAAGTCGGTAAGGCAGGCGATAAAAAGACAACACACACACACACACACACACACACACACACACACACACACACACACACACACACACACACACACACACACACACACACACACACACTTCCAAACAGGTGTGTTATAAGGTGACACAGCATCTCTTACCTCCAGAGGAAGGGGTTTCCTCGCTGGTGAACAGGGGCTGACAGAGGCCCGTCAGAGGAACAGAGGGAGGGGGAGGAGGAGGAGGAGGACAGGGGGGAGAGGGTGATGACAGGGGGCTGAACGACGGAGGGATGAAAAGAAGTGGGGGACAGCAGGTGCTGGAGGAGGCTGCTGTTGCCGTGGCAACGCAGCTGAGCCGGCGACCAGATTCTGCCAACAGAGGAGGGAGGGGAGGAGTGGAAGAAAGGATGAAGAGAGGAGGACGGGTAAGGAGAGAGGGAGGTGTGACGAGGACTGCTCAGTGGCGTGTGTGTGTGTGTGTGTGTGTGTGTGTGTGTTGTGACGAGACATCAGTGCTTGACTGTATTTAAAAAGCTCTTCAGAAAAACATCGATCTGTTCGTCCTGCTGCACCTTCGTGTGTGATATAGTGCACAATTTAAGAACTGCAATGGTCACTTTTCCATGCAATTTTAATAGTTTTGACTAAAATGATTTGGATTGATGAACCTAAACTAATAAATACCTTTCCCAAGTTACCAGAAGCCAAAGTGATGTCTTACAGTGAGCCTATGTAACTGATGCCGCCACTGTGACCACAAGTAGAAATTATACTAAACCAGTACAAAAGGATCATGAAGTCTGACTCAATTATCTCAAATACGCTAGATATTGGTGTAAAGTCTGCTAACATTAGCCACCAAAAGCTAATGGTCACACCAGACCACCTGAGGCTTTAACCCTTTAAAACCTGGAGCGACCACACTTTCCTTGTGCTTTTCTCAGACATTTGTCACAAGTATTTCAACTTCTGAACACTGATTGAGATTTCTTTGGGGAACTTGGGGAAAAAAGTAATGAGTAACTTGGTGAGAAATGTTCCACAAATTGCGCAAAAAAATGTACCTTTAGAAAAATACTTTTAAAAAAGCAAGGGAAAAGTCTTGAGGGAAAAAAACTACATTTATGATTGTCTTCAATTTTGTTAAAGAATTCTTTAAATGTATAAGCACTTTTTCCCAGTCTTGTTTGCCTATTCTTTTCCTCTTTATCTTATTTTATTTTATTTCATCAAATTTAATCTCATTTCATTTCATTTCATTTCTTTTAATTTAATTTAATTTAATCTAATCTGATCTAATTTTAGTTTACTTTATCATTTTTTGTTTGTTTGTTTTCCCAGTTATTTTCCAGGTAATTTTCTTGCTTATTTTGATTTTCATTTCATTAAAAAGTTACATACACTCACTTTTAAAAACACCAAAGCTAGTCGGTTTAGAACGGAAATAGAGTCAAGTCAGCAAATCCTCATATTTCAATCAAATTGGAAGTTAAATGTTGTATGTTCCTGCAAACCACTGATATGTCACATTTGTGGCCAAAACTACACCTCAACAAACCTGTGGTTAATGTGTGGTTATGTATAACCACAAAAAAACACCTGTTTAAGGTTGGGAAAAAAAAATACCCCATTTTGGGGTACCACTTTTTTTTTGACCAACCTAAACCCTGTAAAAAAAAAGAAAAAAACACTTCCAGGTCACTACAAAACGTCTATGTTTAGTGCCTAAACAGCTGCGGAAAATACAACACCTCATTACATCAGAACTACTTTTCTTGTTTGCTGGTTTGGAACATTCATCTGCAGTGGTCTGTAACTTGACAGGTGTCTTGCCAAACACTGGGGCCCACTGTCTGCACGAGGAGCCTGTGTGTGTATAGATTCTGTTGTTTTTCATTTTGGCAGGCAGTGTGGCTCGAGCGTTAGTGTTGGGCCATCCAGCATCTCCTCTGCCTCCAGATTATAAAGTCAGCTCATACATTATGTCACTTTGGAAACTTTGATATTATATGTATCAAATGTTCATTGAAATGTAACATATCTAATGTTTGCAGAAACATATAACCATACCATGGGTAATAATTTTACAGCAATAGTCCATGATTTACTACTGCACTATTGCATTAAGACATAAGGCGGGTAAGCTAGGAAATTCAGCTCTAGCTGGTTTTAAATGTGTCAGTGGTGTCTGATATGATCTTAAATTTTTGGTAGAGCCTTTACTAGACAGTACCTGTCAGTACTGACTTCATACTGTGTTAGCCTACAGTCCCAGTGTTCAGTATGTGGGGCAGCAGCAGTGCCAGGCTCTACCCACTGATCCGTAGTGTCTCTGCCTGCCTGCAGATGTCCCCTCACAGCAGGCATGAAGCCTCGCGCATTAACTTATCACAGTTGGAAACGGATGGTATGAAAGTTCTGGATCAACTTCACAGAGCTCAGTCAGAACTCCACCAGATGTTTGCAAATACTCAGTCACATTGAAATGAATGTTTTATAATACTTTGCTTTACCTGTCACAACAAGATACATGGACACCAGTAAAAGCTCATGTGAATATAAATAAAACTTCTAAATTCAAAACATATAAAAAAAAATATCCTACGCAGTTCAGGTGGCAGTTGGCACAAATCTGCAGGGCATGAGGACCGTATGGTGGTGGTCTCCATGCCCCCTCCCCCAGGGTGGGACCACCTGCTGGGAAGTCAAGGGCTACACACATTGTAGTGCAGTGTTCACCCTGCATAATGTAGGACCATCTGTGGTGCAGCGCCACAGTTTTAGCATGGCCGTTGCAAAAACTAAAGACAATTTCATAATGAAATGCTGCATCCTGTAATAACTCAGGCCATCTGGCACACAAGTGGCAGCTGTCACTGATATTGGTGCACAGCAGTTTGACCAGGTTAAAAGGTTGAGTCTCTCATAGATGAGGCCATGTAAAGACCATTTAAACAGGATTAACTAACTAACAAGACCAGAATCCAGACTGAGACCACATCAGCTACATGAATGCAGCCAAGAGTGGAAGCTGACGAATGGTTTTCCTGTTGCATACAAGTGGATCTGATTCTTTCAGTCCATGAAAACATTTACAGAAAGTGTGTAGCGCTGATAAACACTTTGAAACCTGAGCAATCGATCTGATTTCTTCCAAAAACATGGAAAGAAGACACTGAGCAACACAAGAAGAAATGACCCAAGCATTAGCAAGAAATTAGTAAAAAGTACAAGAAGGTTACCTGCAAATAAATAAATAAATAAATAAATAAAAGAAAAATAAAAAAATAAAAAGTGCCAATAATAATAATTATTATTATTATATGACGATATTATTATTTTTTTAATTATTTTTTTAAATTATTTTTTTGAATTTTTTTTTTAATTATTTTTTTGAATTTTTTTTTAAAATTATTTTTTATTATGTTTTTGAAAAAAAAAACGCACATTTTCTTAGGGTTCAAAGGTTTAAATACTTGTGAAAGGCATCTGAAAGGAGCACAAGAAAAGTGATGTTGCGAGAGGGTGAGAGGGTTAAATTCAGTGACAGCAATATCTGCTTAAACATGTAGTATTTGTATTTGGATGGGACCTAAATTATTGGCGGACCAACTAAAGAGGTGTTTTAATAATGGAAAATTATACATGCAATGTACTCTGAATGGAACTGAAATTCCATATTGGTACAATGCACCCTCTGCACCTTGTTGGCAGCCAAAAGGACTCAAGACTCTGATGCAAATTCAAAAAATGCACTGCAAAAATTGAATGATGCCATCAGCATCAACCAGATGAAATCTTCATAGCAACTGCTGATTTTAATCAACTCATCCTTCAACTCCAAAGATGTAGCAGGATCAAGGACAAATGTAATTTCAAATACAAATTACAAATGTATTAAATCTACCTTCCACTTCCCTCTACCTTCTAAGAAATGGTTTATTTAACTTTAAACTGTACTTTACAATACACTAATATTCGAAAATTCAAATTTGGTTAAATATCATTATTTGAATGTTAATTTGAAGTATAATTATCAATGTATTAATGTCCCAAAGATGACCCTAACAGCTAAGGGGAGCATTGACATGTAAACGTGAATGAAAGAGAACCTGCTGACTGGAGAGTGTTGAGCTGAGTAGAGTTGAGCACTTCCTCCCTGCTGGTATCTCTCTCTGATACCTTCTCATGTTTCTGACTCCTCATGTATTTCTGTTCCACCGACTCACTATGTATGTACACTATGCATGTACTGTATTATAGATCTATGTAAGCAATGTAAGCTGATGTTCGCCCCCCTCCCCATTCGCATACATTTATCTAGTAATAGTGACGTAGCTACGAAAACAATGCAGGCCTGTCATTTAATAATTTTATGATAAAACACACTCTCTCTCTCTTTCTTTAGCTAAGTTTTCAGTAATGTACTTGTCATGTTTAAATGACTTTTTGGAATTTGCGGGACAATTCATGCCAAGTTTCTGATTACCATTTTTCCCATGTTATTAAAAGAAATCACATTTCAATGGTTTGCGCAAAGCAACTGTACGCTGTACAAGAAAACTGGTGTCGATCCAAGTTTAAAAAGGTTAGGATCATAAACGCTTCTAAACATCAGCATCTTAGCATTGTTATTGTGGGAATGTTAGTATGCCGATGTTAACTTTCAGCTTGAAGAACACTGAACATAAATACCTCCACAAGGAGCTGCTAGCACGACTGTAGACACTCTTAAAAAAATGTCTTTTTTTCCTCCTAATAATTCTATTTAATCTGCATAAAACATTTGGATGTAAACATACTGTGGCTACAAATGAAAGAAAAAAGGTAGAAAAAAAAGCTAAGAAAGTAAGATGTATAACTGGTTGCCATATGAATCTGATCTGCATTATCTCTCTCTCACACACACACTTCCACACACTCTTACTGGAGGTGAAGGTGTGGGGCTCCTGCTCTCTCCTTCCTCCTCTTCATATCGTGTCCTGGGACAAAAGGCTCAACTGTAATCTTTAATAATCCACCGTACTGCATCGGCTCATCTGTCGGTCAAACACATACTGCACTGTCCATCCTCCAGCGCCACACCGAACCCAAAACTGTCCCGCAGTCAGTCCTCCATGACTCAAACCACTTGCAAACTTTTATATATATATAAGGAATGACCAGAGTGTGAGTCTGTGTGTAACGTCAGCACCTGCTCTTATCTGCGTACCGGGACACACACAGTTATGTGCGGTATCTGGGGTAGAGTGTTCCTTCATCAGCAAGCACGGGCTTGCTGAGTCACAAACTAACAGACTGCCTCAAAACACACACAAACACACGCAGTCTGTGGAGCGACGTGCGAACCACGCACACACACATTGATATCTGAGCTCAGTGTGAAAAACTCAGTGTGTATTAATTATTTTGTCTTCCAAAGTAAGTTCCATCTCTTCCTCCTCTTGTGTGAAAAAAAAGAGTGTCAAGTTCTGAGTAGTTCCATCATGCCAAATCGTAAAGAAGAAACTGATCCTTAAGGTGCAGACTAGTTGCTGGTGGCTGACCCTCAGCTCCTGCCACCACTCCACCATACAGAGAGGCTCACAGGAACGCTTCCAGGTGCACCTCCCCAGGAGCAGAGTGCCTTCCCTGGGTACAGTCTGCCTGCTTAATCCCTCTCAGTTCTTGGAAGCCTCAGCTAGTCTGATCGCAGTGATCAGACTGTCCGCTGTGAGACGAGAGGACTGACTGAGTCCTCAACAACCAGCCGTGAGAGGGACACAGAGACAAGGGGAGGGAGGAGGGTGAGAGAGTGAGAGGGAGGCGGGAATATGAAGATACCAGGGGAGCCTGAAATGTCCTGTTTCATTCTCTTTATTTTGAGTTTTTATTGTATAAAGAAAAAGAATGAAACTACTCACTGGTGCAGAAGTAGGAGTGGTGAAGTTGGAATAAATGCTTCTTTTAGTTACATGACTTAATGGTGAGATAATTTTAAAAACATACACAGATTTTTACCTATAAAGGACTAGTTTCACTATTCATTGTTTCTTTCGTTCATAGGTGACTTCATAGGTGACATTTTAAGAATTAATTTATATTTTTAATGTCATGAAACAAGCTTGTTTTCCTTTTTTTTTAAATGCCAGGTTCATTTAATAACATATTTTGATTTTCTAAATTTAACAACTTTTAAAATAAAAAGGCTATATTTAAAATAATAAAAAACTAAAACTTAAAGGTAAAGTTGTACTTTGGGGCTTTTTAAAATCATTTTAGAAAAAAAAACCAACCTGAATTTAAATGACTCTTTGAAATTTAATTTATTTATTCAACTCTGTCATGTATATTTATTTTACATTTTTAATTGATTCTTGGGAATATAACAGCCTTTTTTTTACACCTTTGAGTCCACTTTTAAGATTCTTAAGGACTTTCTTAGAATTTTTAAATTGAATTTTAATGACTTTTATTTTTGGGCTTTAAGTACTTTTAAGGAATTTATCCACATCTAACCAACTTTTTAAATGATGTTTGTGGAGCAATTTTTTAAAGTTTTACTCTGGATTATCAAGCTTCTTACCTTTTAAAAATAGCTTCAGATGAATAAACTTCAAGGTAATCAAATTATATTCTGAGCTAAGAAGCTGGTACTATAAACTGTACTTGACTGAGTCTTCTGGCTGCAGGAAATACTAAAACTTTTTGATACTTAGAAATTAAAGACAAAAAAACATGGCAGAACATCTGCTTCCTCTTCAGCACTCAGCTTCCAGTTCACTTAATTTTCTAATAAAATATTCAGAAGCTGAAAAGTTGCAACGCTGATGAAACATTCAAACATTTGGGAAGCTTCTCTTCCTCCCTCTGACACACAGACTAAAAGGACGTTGTCATGATAATATCAGAGCAGCTGTCCTCTGTCTGTCTCTGCTCTGGTTTCTGAGAAGCCCGGGGACACCACTGACCCTAATGGGCTAAATGCAGCTCACAATCCAGATTGCTAATTCATAAACAATGGACAGGATCACAGACGGCTCTGACTAGGGTAGGGTTACACACACACACACACACACACACACACACACACACACACACACACACAGCTAATGTGGAGTGATTACTAAACTGACGTAGGAACAGCCGCTTGACATGAGAATGTTATTACACACCAATCTGAACCTGCGTGAGTGTGTGTGTGCCAGTTTTAAGTCACACACTGAAGCAGTAATTTTCCAACAGATTTCCCCTGAAAGTTCCTCCTTGTCCTCCTTGATAACACGACTCTTGTTGGTCCGACAGAGAAATGACTCATCTAATTGATTTACAAGTATTCAGTTGAGTTTAAGATGATAAATTAAATTAGGAGCACACAAAATCAAATTTTAATCCCAAAATCTAATCTCATGTCTAAATAAATTGTGAGATGGAATTTTTTTGTCAGCGACGGAAGACTTGGCTGAATGGAAACAGTTGTCCCCTTCATACCTTGTATGGACAACAGTGTAGCTGCTGTCAATCAATTTGTTGTATTATGTAAACAGTAGGCTACAGCGGTTTCCATGTTTTAAAACCTTAATACTTTCCTGACATTTCACTGAGCTGTATGACAGTCTTTGTGTGCAGTGATTCTATGAGCTCTACTGGTTTTCTAGTCAAATAAACACACAAAACCAACTCACAAATTGTTAAGAACTACTATGCTTTGACTTATTTTCATTATGAACAAGGAAATACTACTGTACAACTTCTGAATTCATGTTTCTCTCCTTCACCAAGCCAAGACTAGCTTAACTGCCTTGTTAATTCATGTAAAAAAAAAAGCTTTCTTTAAACTCAACAGAAACAACATACCTTAACAAGAGAATCTTGGTTAGTCGTGCTAGTCATTTAGTTAGATAGTTCCAACAATCATCAACTCTGGTTTGGTCAAAATGCCTTAATTCACAGAGTAAGATGTGAAAACAAGCAGGTTTCCCTGTGATGTCTCGGCTGTTGCAGACACTACTCTAGCCGGCTGTTTACGTCCTGGAACTCACAGTCAGCTCAGCTGCTTGTTGCACCAGACTGACCTCTGGTGGCACAACATGTGCACTACATGCAAAACATCCTTATTACAGCAGTATGAAGTTAATAGAAAAATGATTGTATTGAAAATCATTGTCTCTGGATTTCTGAATACCCTGGTATACTGTAACACTGGGATACCAGCAATGCATAGTAAACAGCTAAACTCTTCCTGAATTTGAACTAAACAGGTGATATTTCTATTGAGGATGAAAGTTCATTACCCTGGTAAAGTATGCCTACAAACCTAGTCTCAATTCAAGATCCACCTGCTGTTTTTTTCTGAGGTTTTTTTATTGGCTAATGAATATTGTGAAATACGGCTAAAAGCTACAAAAAAAGCTGGTAAGTGCTTGCTTTCTGCTGCATGGTGATACGGTTGGTGGGTGTAGTTTCATAGACAGAAATACATAAAACTATTGACTACAAGGTCTATGGATTATCTGGAGTAACTAGGTCTTGATTTCTGTAAAGAGACATTGCTGTTGAGTTTTTCAAATGTGTTTTTTGGAGCTTTGAGCTGCTCTCTAGTTCCATTATATTGGAGAGAAGGCAGACATCTCTATGTGTGATATCTCCAACACTCGGCAGCTCAGACCAAAACTATCTAGACTGACAAACAGCACTACAGGTAAGAGGAAAATATGTATGTAATATATGCATTTGGAGTGAACTGTCCCTTTAAGTTTTGATTAATTTGTCTTATATACTAAGTAGTGGAAGCATGGCACAATTACTCAAGTACTGTATATAAGTACAATGTAGAGATATTTGTACTTTACTTGAGAATATAATTTACTTCAAAAGGAAATGAAGTATGCTTTACGACGCCCAATTTTGACATTAAAAAGTTTAAAAACCGAACCCCAAAATACAAACACAGAGCATCTCAGCGCTGACAAAGACAGAGAGTGAACCAGAGAGGACTGTCTGTCTTTGATTTGACAATCAGAGACAGAAGACAGACCTTTTCTCTGTGCCACAACTTCCCAAAGTGTGTCCATTAAAAAAAGGCCGCTGCTGCGTTCAGCAGACAGCGGGATGCTGCCGCTGGCCAACTGTCGCTCCCACCGAGTCGACTTGGACTCACAGAGGCTTCACAGCAGCCGACATGCTGCCTCTAAGCTCACTGCAGAGCCTGAAGATCTCACACACACACACACACACACACACACACACACACTACCAGTCTATGAACACACACAATAACAGAAACACACCGCGAACCCTGCAGCTCTGATCTGATGTCAAGAGTTTGATAAAGAAGCTCTGGATCTTCAAAGTGCTATCAGGAGATTTGGGGGAGATATAAGCTATTTTTTATTTGGGCTTTGGACTCCAGCTACAGGCACAACTCTTAGTTCACAGTAGGGATGGTTATGAGTGTTCGGGTACTTGTTTGGAGGTCAGTAGTACACACACACACACACACACACACACACATGTACGCAAGTACTCATTAAAACCAGTGAGGAACTGAGGAAACACTACCATAAGTGAGGAAACACCAGAGGTAGAATAAAACCTATAAATAGAAAGATAAAAATAAATAAATAAACAAATAAACAAACAAAAAAACTAAAACAGTGATAACAAAAGATAAATATGTAAAATACTCAAACTGTAAATTAGAGGTAAATGACAGGATAACAGCACAGAGTAAAATAATAAATATGTATGACATGTTAAAAATAACAAAATGATAGAGGAAGTAGTCAAATTAAAGTGGGAGTAACATTTACTTAAAAACCAAACTAAAAAAGTAGGTCTAGTCTAGGTTAGTTTTTAAAAAATATAAACCCCATCTCACAAAATATATCATGTATAGTATTTGCCGCTGCCCCTCCCTTATGTCCGTATGAATTACAGTTTATGTCTGAATTATTTTTTATAAAATGCAACTCCAAAACAAGCAAAACAGAACACAATAAAACCCAAAATGAAAATACTACAAAGGAAGAAAAGTAAGATAGAAGTTTGTTCTACTAAACACAACAAAATCTAAAAGATCAGCTAAAATACCTCCTGAAACTGGCATGTAGAAGTTGATGTACAAATTTCCTGCAAAAGTGCTTTGAAACAGCCAAGAGTGTGTACATATATGGACCTGCATTCACCAAGGCTCTTTTGCAGAAACCCCATACATACCCTTGATACAGACAACAGGAACATTATTCTGTGAACGGAGAGCATAGCCAATTTTAATTTTTTCACTAAATGTACACACACTAATATGATAAAAGTAGGCCAAGAATAGCTTTTTAAGTAAGAAAATACCAATAAAAAACTCTACAAAGGGTTAAAGACACCCATCTAACCCCCCAGCAGCTGTGTTCGCTCGTGCTAAGCAGGCAGACATTGAACTAATCGAGAGGAACAGGCTCCAGACTCCAGATATTGGCCTTCATTGTTGCATCTAACCTACTTAACAGCAGAAAGTTTGTAGATTAATCTCATAACTTTAAATTTTGGGGGTAATAGGCTAATTAAAGCCTGGTTGTTCAGTGAATTAAACGTTCTGCTTTTGTTGGCCAAGTGATATTGCTATTCTTAGGTTAGACTTTTTTTTTTTTGCAAGTACACAAGTATAATAATGTTATGAAAGTATTTGATATCATACTTTTCTCATATTTATTATCATAACTATCTCTCTGGGTCGACAGCCATTCAGGGTCCTAACAGGAAATGGAAAAAACAGGATTTTCTCTGCAGACCCCCCTTTGAATGATCAACACTATATATAAACCTCTGTTGGTTCTTCATGACAATTAAACTTTTATTATTTTATGTATTATGTGCTTATTTATTTATTTCTTCTTATTTAGTTTATTTATTTATCATTCTTTCATTTATTTATTGTATTTTGTGCCTCAAAGATGTGTTTATTTAAATCAAATTCTTCATCCTGGAACTAAACTAAGGGTCTGTTTTCAGAGGTTTCGGGTGTTACACACTGCGGGTTGAGCTGATGCTGTCAGTCATGCAGTGAGTACTTTTACATGCGCACCTGGTAATAATTGGGTATGTGGAGTGGCCTAGTCATGTGCTGACATGTGAACATCATATCCTTGAATCAGAGTCTTACATAAGGGCTCGTTTGGAGGAGTCAGAGTCATGCCTACACCGCCACACATGACCAGACAGTAAACAGACTCACAGGGAGAAAATCCACATTTCTCTATCGATATTTTATGTAAAAATGGTAGTACTTGATAACTGTATATGGATATAATATACGGCTCTGAAATGGAGTGGCTGTGGCCTGTATCTCTGCAGCAGTAAGCAGTGCTGAAAGAAGTGAGCTGCACCTTATCTGACCCCTGTTGTTGTGCTGTTTAGCAGAGGGAAACTCCACAGTGAGTCATGATGATTACACCACCATGACAAACTTTATCTTTCAGCAGTTCATCACAAACACGATTGTAAGTCCTACTTTTGTTTCCAAACATGTACAACTTTTCCAGCACTGGACAATCAATCAGCTGCCTGGCACACTCACACACTCTCTGATATTTATAGGCCTGCATCTATACACAGAGGGATGCTCAGCTGTTCTGGTACACACACTCACATGAACACACAGACACACACACATACCTGGACTCAGTGGCTTTTCAACTTTGTCCTTTAACCCTTTACTGGAAGCTTGCTCTGTATAACCTGATAAGGATTAACAGCTGAAGCACACAGAATGTAGTTCCCTGGCAATATTTAAAGGACTAGTATGTCAATTTTTAGAATATGTAAGAATTGTAAGTAGAGGCACAATTAGGATTCTGGTTAAAGACACTCAAACCAGGGTTCATACAAATTTTTACCAATTAATTCCCTTATCACAGCCAGAAACTGTAAAAACAGAAATTATAGTTGGATTTTAAAATTTTTGTCGAGTATACCTAGTTTTCCAATTTTTTTTCATTCACGCATTCAGGCCAGGAAAATGCTATTTGCAAATTCCATTACTTTTCCCGTTTTTTCATGACTGTACGAACCCTGTCAAATAATAGAATTTAACTCTTATTAAAATCTACACAACAGGCAGACACTCACAGAAACCCAGTGACAAACATGTAATGTTTCAAGGTGGAGCAGAAGCTTCTCTTCCACTGATATTCAAAAAGACCACACCTTATACCACAGAAGAGTGTCTGTATCTTTGTTTGGGCCACTGCACCCTCAAAGGTTTCCAAACTTCGCTAGATGACACCACTGGGAAAAACAACCACAACAACAACACGGACAGGACAGGCTCTGGACAGAAGAGGGCGGGGGTGATGGGTACTTACAAACTGCCTCTTCTGGGAAGACTCAGCTCCTTCTGAAAGAGAGAGAAAAAGACACATTCGTTCAAAATCAGGGGTTATCACTTTTCACTTAACTTGTGAGAAACAAAGCAGACATTTTGGTCATTTAAGTGATGTCATCCTGTGCAGCACTTGTGTTGGCAGTACAGTCATTTGACCAACAGGTGTCACTGTGGCATAACTACACAGGGCAGCATCAGCAGGAGCTCTCCTACTCTTTTTTCAACATAAGTGCCCTAACTCTGTTATTGTGCTAAATATAACAGCAACACATAGCTTGTTTAAATCTCCACAGATCATCTCATGTCTGACTGTGAGTCAGCTCAGTAGAGAAGTTTCGTGCACACCGCAGACGCTAAATTTCAGAAGCCAGAAAACCTCAGAAACAGAAAAAAAGTGTAAAGCCCTTGTACAACCTCCTCTGAAACATTTTACATGTGTCAACTCGTGTATGAAAAGCTGAGTTTAATTGGTGCAATGGAGCTGCACTTTCTACAAAAGACCACGAGAGGGCAGAGGAGTGTCGTCAGGAGCTTGCAGAGCCTGAAAGCTCAAAACCGATGAGAAGCAACAAACTACTTTTCAATCTGAATGTGTGAAAAAGTCCTCAAAGATGGCTTTATAATTTAGTCCTTATCATCTTAATGCTGTAAAATATGTGGAAGTCTGAAAAAGTGTAACACAGAACCAACATGTACACAACCTGCAACTTGTCAATGACTTCAAACAGCCCACCAACATAACAGACTTCCTTGAGAGCACCATCTGGCCGATAGCCTTAATCAATGTGTGCGTGTAGGTGTGTGTTTGTATTTGGTTGAGGTACATGGATGTTGTGTTGCCAGGTTCCCAAAGTAGGTCAACAGCTGGTTTTACTTTGAAAAACATCATTAACACCTTCATCAGCGTCCATCAGTGTGAGCAATACAGCTATACTTCATTCAGACTGAGCGAGTAACACACACACACACACGCACACGCACACGCACACACACACTCTCTCTCTCTCTCTCTCTCTTAATTAAAACTTATTTATTTCCTTTTTATTCATCTCATTTTGTGTAAAAGTCATGCTTGGAAAGAGAAATTGATTAATCTTTCCATTATTTTCTCAGTTCATCAATTCATTGATGAGTCTATGAAATGTTTAAAAATTGTGGAAAAAAGGGCAACAGCTGACAAGCTAAAAAACAGAAATTGGTCGCAATGAATGATTAAAATGATTATTGCAGTGATACTCAGCATACAGCCCCACACACCCTATTAGCACCCAATAGGGTGCTGGGTGCCCCCCCAACCATTTTCTAATTTGCAATAATAATAAAGCGATTCACACTGGGAATTGTTTTTGTGTTTTTAGGATACAAAAAAAAGAAAGAAACATCCTTAAATCCAAGAAACGTCCTAAAATCTGAGAATCGTCCTAAAATTTGTGAAATATAATAAAATCCGTGAAATGTCCTTAAATCCTAGAAACATTCTAAAATCCAAGAACCATCCTTAAACCCAATAAACATGTATGGGGCTGCTGCAACTGGCCCCTATCCTACGGTTGTTTTGCAAAAGTGGCCCTCAAGAAAAGCAAGTTGATTATCCCTGGATTGTATGCGATTCATAAAAATAGGATAAATTGTCAAAACCATTGTTGATTAATTCTCTGTTGATTGATTAATCAACCTTTCACTGCAGCGATGAAACTGCTTGCCTCAAAGTCTGCTGTAATGACATCTTCCGGTGCAATTTTATTGAATGTTAAAATGACTCCCCTGATCAGCTGCACATCAAGAAGAGAAAACAGCTTCTTGGTACTAAGAAGTCATGCCTTGTTCATTTATAATCACTCCCAAGTCTTACATTTATGTTTTGTTTGAGTCTAAAACAATCTGCTGCTCTCTGATGAATTAGAGGACCTTCCAGTGCTCAGTGAGTGCGTGCAGAACACTCAGTAGAGAGAGATGGACCTTTTGGCTTTGTGTCCAACCTGTTTTTATCTCTCCATCGCACTTTTAGTCTGTCATACACACTCTAAAACACACTCTGTTCCTGCGTGGGACGGCTGTGTCATCAGAGTCTCCTCACATCTCTGTGTGCAGATAAGCTAATGGACATAATGGAGTTCAGTTGGAGCACAGTGAGTGGGGAGTGGCTGTATGGCAGAGGTCTGTAGTGTGTGTGTCTCTTTGTGTGTGCGTTATGATAACATTGATCAAAATGTTGCTAGTCTTCATTTGGCCTCCCTAGAACAGAACAGAACCAATATTCTCGTGTGTGTGTGTGTGTGTGTTCCTGTCAGTCAGACTGGGCCCAGTGATTATATTAGTCTCGTGAACAGATGCTGTGCAGACCCAGAGGGACGGGAAATGGCTCGAGCATCACAGGAGGGGGAGGCAACCTTTTCTAATCCCCTCTGCTGTTCCCCTCCTGTGGGCTGAGTTTACACAACAGGTTTTAATGCCTCGTTACTGTAGAGCAGTGACAGTTTCCCCCTGTTGACCAGCTTATACAATCTTAAAAATACCAAGTCTGATGACACTCAAAACACTGACCAAACTTTACATGTGAGCTGACCCTTTTAGCAGAGACAACACAAAAACAGGACAGAAATAACAACAGAAGGCAGGGGAAAACACATTATGAGTATGGCCCCAATGTCATGACTTATCAGACAAGTTCCACTCCGCTGCTTTTACACATAAAGGTCAGTTTACCAGCCATGTCAAGTGACTACTCAGGGAGAAGGAGAAGATATTATTTCAATAAGCTTTAACAAGGTACCATATTTTTGTGATAATACCATAATAGACCCAGTTGCGTCAAACAGTGTTAATACATTGTTCTTAGGACTGGATTCTGGAAATACACAGGTGTCACCCCCTCTGTTTCTGAGTTACGGCGTTTAAAAATAGCCACAAAACATTATACTGTCACAGTAGAGTTGGCCTTTGACTGTCTGGATACAAAATGTCATCACTTCGTCATATAGACATTTGTTTGAAATTTAGTCAAAATCAGCATATGAATTATTGAGTCATGGCCAAAAACATATTTTGTGAGCACACAGTGACCTTCAACCACCAAATTCTACTCAGCTTATTCTTAAATCCAAGGTCCAAGCCAAAGTGACCTTGACCTTTGATCTATGACTACTAAAATCTAATAGGTTCATCATTGAGTTGAAGTGAAAGTTTGACCACAAAAAGTGAAGTCAGTCAGTAGAAAAAAAAATGTCCCTCAAGCTGTTGTTGAGATATTGCGTTCACAAGAATGAGACAGAGCATGTAACAGTGACCTTAGTCTTTGATCTGTGACTGCCATAATCTTACAAATTCATCATTGAATCCAACTAGATGTTTGTGCCAAATTCCAAGAAATTTCCCAGCAGTTTTCTTGAGATATTGCGTTCTCAAGAATGGGATGCACGAACAACCCAAAACATGATGCCTCCGGCCACAACTATTGCCGCTGTAGAGGCATAAAAACAGGCTCTTTAGACGCTTTCCCACCCTCTTCATCCCTCCAACCAACCTCTTAAATTCTCCCTCATTACCTGTTAATCTGTCTGGCTGTGAAACACAAACACAAAAAAAGTAGACCAATGATGGGTAGAGAAAAACAGGAGTGTGGCTGTGTTTAAGTACTTCATGCTTGTATTATCTGTCTGCCCACACAGAGCTCTGTAATGTGAAATGATGCTCATCTGAAATCCTCGTCTGACAGTTTATTGCATTACATTGTGTGTTTTTGTGAGTGTGTGTTGCACTTGAGCCCTGAGGGAGGATGTTCAACCCAAAGCCACCCTGCAAAAAATAACCCAACAGGGATGTAGCTAATGCCCCCCTCCCCCACCCACCCTCTCCCACCCTCGCCCAAACACACACAATACTGTACACACACACGAGCTGCTTGTATTAAACAAACCAAACGGGCACAAAGAGAGCTGTGATGAAATTATCCCCAGTGACGGCAAGGATAAGAGGAGCAGAACACAAGCCTGAAGCAATCTACCCGATGGAATATAGGCTTGGATAATTCGCTTATGGCTGAGAGAGAAGGGTTGGGAGGGTAATGTGATTAGAGAGATGGAGCGAGAGAGGAAAGGGTGAGTGCAGGTAAAAAGATGTAGGCTAAAAGGTAACAGCTCAGGTTAAACATGTAAAGATGTGACGTCAGAGCCTGGACTGCTGATGGAAATGGAGAGTCTTGGATTTATGAGTCCTGCACAAATCTGCTACTGTACCCACAAAGTAATATGATTTGTCAAGCAGCATGTAAACCCTAGCAGGATACTTAGCCCAGTTTCCGCAAGAGGGGACAGTATCCTGCTATAATTCTCCTGCAGACAGGCTATTTCTTTGTTATTAATATAAGTAACCAAGTTTCTAATCTGCTCTTTAGAGGAGAGCTTGTGCAAAAAAAGACCTCAGAATCAGGGGAAATGTATTTGAAATATACCATTATTTGTAGCTACTCACTTATCTAAATTATTTGTATTCTCATCTGTATTTGGAATGGGCAAATTGGAAGTAGGTGCAGCTCTACCGGGAAATAGATGGGACCCATAGACTGTATGAAAAATGGACGTAGCAACCATGACGTCTCCCATTGTTTTGAAGCTTCGAGTTTGGCTTTTCAGCCATTGCCATCTTGTTTTTTTGGAGCTAAAAGTAACCAGAGGGAGTGAGGGGATGGATCTGATTGGAAGCTGTGGACACTATCAGCAGACAGCCTCACTCAAGCCAACCCACCCTAAAATATACATAATTTGGAGCCTTTAAAAAATGGAAACAGGTGAATTTGTCAGACAGGTGTCATGAATGTTGTAATTAGCTATAGAGACTAAAACTGTTTCTTGTACCACGTTGTAAAAAATGTTTATGGTGGTCTGTGGAGATTTACACTGTTTTAGAGCCAGCCCAAAATGGTCATTTTTTGGCACTTCTGCACTGACTTCACCTTTCACTTTTTCTCAAAGTTTGTTGTTTGGTGTGGCCTAACCAGGGGTTGTTATTTTAAGCCTGAAATGCATACAGGTTGATCAGAAGTTGCTATATTTATTATTTATTATAGATTATTACAGCACTATTTTAGCATTGAGCTGTACATACAGTAAACAATGGTGTTTCCAAATAGGCTTGGGTGGTATCACAGTATGGTGGTATGCCAGGGTATTTAGAAATCCCAAAGGTATGTTTTTCAATATCATCATGAATACAGGCCCTCTTCTTTCTATTAAACTCATTGTATGTAGTGCACAGCAGGCACCACCAGAGCTCAGTCTCTGGTCTCTATTGGTGGAACAGGCAGCTGATCTGAAAGTTACAGCTACGTCTCGTGGTGGAGGGAAGTTACAAGACTGTAAACAGTCTAAGATGATCTAAGATGATGATACGCTTTTTCAGTTAAAAAAGACTAGCAAAGCTTCCAAAATAAGTTTAATGGATGTGTAAGAACATTATCCTTCAGTGTAGGATGTGTTGGACTTTTCAGAGCTATATTAGAGAGTCAGCAGTAAAATGATGGCATGAAATAAGTGGAGAGAGAGAGAGAGAGAGATGGGGAATGACATGCAACAACAGCACTTGAACCCCCTCAGCCTCCAGGGCAAAAATTCTACAGCAGCCATTTAATCACTTGTAAACCCACTAACTGACTGACCTACGAGCCTAAGCAGCCGATGCAATTCCAGGCAGCAGTAGCTTTCAAGCATTACCTCTGTATCCACGGTTACCCCTATAACTCTGTGACTGGCAGCAGGAAAAATGAAGCCACAGAAACCGCAAAATCAGACACACCGATCACGCACACATAAGACCAGACTGATGGATGTAAGCGCAGCTGTCAGCAGGTATCAGGAGGAAACACACAGCAGACAGCAGAGGTGACAAAGAACCTAACAACACACTCAGTCAGGTGGCACCAACTAGGTCCCTGCATGACCCCAAAATCTTGACTTGAGTACCATTCTGCAGTGTTTGTTCTAAGGCCTGATATTATCCACAGAGGCACTATCTTGAGGTACTTTTGCACCCAATGAACTCATGGTACTGATTGATATTCATGGCACAAAGACAATCAATACACTGACTTGGGTCTAAGTCTATTCTTCTTGTTTTCTTTGCACAGTGTAGTCAGTATTTCTGATAAGTCTCTGACAGAAACTTAACCCCCAGATTGCTAAGATTTAATTGAAGTTTGGCTTGCATACAGACTGCAGTAAACTTTAGCTTGGCCTGATTGATTCAGCTGAAACAACAGTTTCAAAACAGGCTGATAAAAGGCAAAGTTGGCTGAAGGGTTTGACTTCAGTCAACATGAAACAAGTGTTGATTTCATAATAAAATGATTTTATTTTTCCAAAAAATATCCTTAATATTAAACTTGGGGTGAGATTGTAGCATTAGTTCGAGGATATTTTCACCTGTTTTAATTAAAGAATATACTGTATTTTCAAGTCATAATCACACAGCCCTTTAACCAACAGACACAAACACATTCAGCAGCATTTATCCAAGTAACAGGCCTTAAGGACTTGACAGCATCATGAGAATAGATTTTCTTTAGTGTGTGAATAACTGTGTGTGTGTGCCTGTGTCTCAACAATCTATATGTTCAGTACATGTGTTTCTTTGTGTGTGTGTGTGTGTGTGTGGGTGTATTTAGCTGTTCCACCCCGGGGCCCGATCATAATAACATGTTTTAGTAGAGCTAAAAACACGCAATTAACAGGAGGATGCCGGGGAGCCGAGCTCCACCGGAGACAATTAGAGCTGCAGCAGCAGCCAGCAGCCATAACTCATTATCAACACTGTGAATATTGATGAGGAAACAGTGACAACAAAGAGACTCTGGGATGACACATGCAGCGCATCGACAAAAGATGTAGAGCAGAAAAAACACTGATCTTTAGTCCAAAGAGAACAAAGTGATCTGTAGTTAGTGGGAAATGTTGCAACTTTGGCCTTATTTTCAGAATTATAGCAATTATTACAGCAATGATTCAAACCAAAATAATTTCAGTGGCATCACTGCAATTGGTAGATTGGCTTGTGGAGGCGAGATTACAGAATGCAAACCATCTTGACAGAGATGACCTCCGAGGGAGAGCCAGAGAATCCAAAATGAGGCAAGCCATCATATTAGCTGTGTTGCACCATCCAGTTTTATATAACCAGCTCTGTCAGAATATAAAGGAATCCACAAAAGAGATGTGGCAAGATCTGCAGTCAGCTGTGAGACAGGAGTAAATGGTACAAACACATTGTCCAGTTGGCAACCAGCAGGCTACCCTGGCTGTCTGATGCCAGCATGATGCTGAAGACATATTAGCAGTTAGCCGGCCAGCTGCTGTAGCTTGCCAACTCGTCTTGTAGTAGTCACGACATCACTGAGCTTACAGCACCCAGCACATTCATTTTATGTTTTAATCAAAGGCCAACAAGCAAGGCTACCATGCTAGGGTCAGTTTATGTATCACAGTATTGTTCAAAGCATGAGTTGATCAATAGACACTCGATCAGTTAATCATTATTTCAGCATTTTAATCATATTTGGCTTTATTTGACAAAATGAATTAGCTAAATTAAATAACTAATAACTCAAATTAATAACTCAATTAACTAAAAAAGTAATGACCAGATAATGAAAATAGTCATTAGTTGTAGACATACTATACAATAAAAATAGAAAATCTAGTATCACTAGATTACGATATACCAGGAAATTTAGAAATCCCAAAGGTATGTTTTCAATTCTGTCATAAATACAAGCGCTGCTTTTTCTATTAAAGTCTTTGTATGTACTGCACAGCACGCACCACCAAAACTCTGTCTTTGGTCTCTTCTAGCGGAACAGGAAGCTGAGCTGAAAAACACAGTGACACTTAGTGGTGGAGGGAGAAGTTACAGCCAGCAACAGCAGAGAGGGAATAACAGCATGTTTTTGTTTTTTTTTACACATCTAGCTTTGTGAATTAAGGATTTATTTCGACCAATCCAGTGCTGGTGGTTCTTGGAGCAATAGACTCACCCAGTAGATTACAAGCAAGAGTAGCCAAGTTTGTGTGAGGTTTTTTTTCTGGCAAGTCTGAATAAAGTGTGTTTATGATGAGTTAACAGGGCAATTTCAGCCTTGTCAATCTTCCCTGGGAGCGAGAGTTAAAAGCTGAAAGGTGTACAGCTATATTTCTGGTTAATGACAAAAATAGGTGTGAGAATATTACTTTTCTTGACATTTTTGGGGTTTCTATTGTGTCTTGATTAGTCTGAAAAGCTGGGGCGCTCCAAATACTTATACCTTCATATATCATATACAGTGAAATTTCAGGAAGGTATGAAATATTACATACCACCCAAGCCTAAGTGGGAGGTCTCCAGATGTGGTTCTGAGAGACTCTTTACGGTCAATTTCGGACATCCAGCCAATATACACTGAGACAAACTTCAACCGAGATCATGAACCGGAGAAAAAAGCTCATAAAGACTACATGAAACTAATAAACTAATAAACAACAAACAAACAAAAAACATTCTCTGAAGGACAAACATAACTTGAAATCATGATCTGAAATGACTCAAGAAAAGGTAGCTTATCTTGTTTCTCAAAAATAATATATATATATATATATTCAAACTTATTAGACACAGGACAGATCCTACACTCAAGAGCTAAATTCTTAACCGCTTTCAGCTAAGATTTTCTTTAAGCACTGATTAAAACAGTGATCTTCCTTTAATTATGCATTGCTCATCTCTACATTACAGCATCAAACGGGTTTAATGTTGACAGGTCACAGCTGCACTGATGTAAACTCAATCCCACTCTCACTTCAGTCAGTCATGATAATGATTGAAAACACACACATGCACAGTCTAGCAATTCCGTAATGACTGTCCCCTTCCTCCACACACACACATTACCACACAAACACACACATTCTTACTGAGTGAACCCACACAATAATTGGCTGTTAGTGGCATTAGTGTAGGAAGAGTTATGTTTGCTCATTTGCAAGATTAAAAGCTAACCCAAATGGATGTCATTCCCCTGGTGAAACACACACACACACACACACACACACACACACACACACACACACACACACACACACACACACACACACACACACGCACTAATGGAGATTAGTTGTGTTAATGTGTCAGTGTGTGGCCCAGGTGAATTATAATGCTGCTTCGATAGCAAAGTGTGTTATTCTGGGACACAACAACACTCACCCTTGTACCCCTTACCCAAAACACACACACACGCACACACACGCACACAGAGTAAAAGACAGACACCCCTCTATTAGAGCCTTACTGGTCCCAGTGGGCCTCTCTCTGTGGGGGAGAGTCTCTCCTGGTGGCCGTTAAGCAGCAGCAGAGCTTTCATTAGGACGCTGCTCGTGTCCTCAGAACGCCGCCACACAATTAGCTCATTCACTTAGAGCAGCTTTATGTTGCTGTTAATGGCTCTGTTTCACACCAACACTACTTATTCATTTTCTGCTGCTCCCCCATGAATCTCCAGCATTATAGCTGTTGTCCATCATATTACTGCTGTTGTCCAGGACGGGGGTTTGCTTGTCTGTCCTTGTATGGTTTAATATAAGATATAGAGATATTTCAATAAATGGTAGATGGACCTGCACTTGTATATATAGCTGTTTCTAGTTGTTCAACCGCTCAAAATGTTTTCAGTCTTCGAGTCACATTCACACATTCACACAAACATCCACACACTGGTGGCCCGAGGCTACCGTACAAGGTGCCAACTGCTACTCAGCTTTTAACCATTCATACAAATTCACACTCCGATGGAAGAGCCATCATCTTCTTGCCCATGGATACTTCGACTGGAGGAGCTCAGGATCAAACCGCTGACTTTTCGATCAATGGACTTTCTGCTATACCTCCAGAGCCACAGCCACCCCAAAAGGGAAAAAAAGGGAAAAAAAGAGGAGCCAAAAGTGTTGGAACAAAAAGAAAAACCTTCATGGAGGTTGTGAAGGTGTTATGTGTCAGGGCAGAGCTGAGGCCAGGGGAGGGGTCAGTCAGAAGGGTCCAAAGTTGCAAGTCATGACATCTCTTTAAATTCTTTCAAATCACTCACTCCACTACACCACCAGGCACTGTTTTTATTCAGACTGGGACATGCAGGCCTACTAGAAGTAGATCACTGAACCAGTGTTAGCAGTCATGATGGACCTGCAGAGGATCAGTCAGATGTCATTAAATCAGCTAATTTAAATAACAAATCAACTTCAAGTGATTATTTGCAGTCCTGACAATTGTAAACAGCTGTTTTCACCACATTATCACCAGTTGTTAAACCGATCCAGATTAACGATAAATGAATGATGATAAATGATTTAGCTTCTGCTCCATTCTATACCAACCCACTGAGAGGTTAACCCGTTACACCTGGACCTACATCAGTTTTGTGTTGTGCTGCATTCAGATGCCTTTCACAAGCATTGTAACCACTGAAACCTGACTGGTTTGATTTCTTTTACAAACAAAAAAGCAATGAGTAACTTGGCAGGAAATGTCCTACAAATGGCAAAAAAAATAGTAACAGTTGACAAGAATATGGCCTCAAAATAGGGGAGGAAAAGAGAAACATGTCTAGAATATGTTTTTTTTATTTTGATCTCTTTCTTATTGTCATTTTTCAGATTGTAGTTTGTTGTTTGGTTTTTTTGGCCTACTTTTAGTTAATTTTCTTGTAACTTTCCACAAATTTCTTGCTAATTTTTGGGCCATTTCTTGTTAAGTTCCTCATTGTCCTCTTCCCATGTTTTTTAAAGAAATCCAGACAACATGCTAAGGTTTCAAAGGGTTGATACATATTACTGTAATTAATACAGATTCCTTTAACTGGTAAAGTCAGTCTTAAGTCTTTAAGCACACCAGACTGTCCAAAAAATAATCAGAATGACTTAGACAAAATCCCACATATGGCAGCGTTTCAGTTTACATCCCTGTCTGTTCCTTTTGAGTCACTGCTGAGATTCAGTCCTAGATTTAAGGCCAATCTGGTCAGTTTATCATCAGGAGCTGAACTGCTTTGACTAAACAACCTGGAGTTTGGCTGCAATATATATATATATATATATATATATATATATATATAGTATATATTATATTGCAATTTTCTTCTCTATTATTATCTTTTTGATTTTTGCCGTGCTTGTTTTTATATTTTCATAATATTTACTCTTATTACACCAACATTACACCAGCTGATTCCTGCATGTGAAAACCTACTGATCAATAAACAGGATTCTGATATGAATTAGAATGTTATACAAAAAATCCATAGTGGTCAAAAATGTTTTACAGCAGCTCTCAGCTCCTCCATGCATCCCTCTAAATATTGTTTCTCGACAGCTGCACTTTTCACTCATGAGAATACTTCACACACACTTCCTGTCACACTGCAGGACATCCACACATGCAGCTGTGCGGTCTGTCGAGATGGACAAATAGATATCTAGAAGTGTACAATTATGCAGGCAGCGTGTTGGTGCTCGTTCCCTCCGCAGCAGAGACAACCTGCTAATTAGTTTCAGCTATGAAGAGCATCGCCCACACACACACTCACACACACACAAAACTGAAAGGAGCTAATCTGGCTTCATCAGCTTGTCTATCATGAGTTCCAGTAGGCCGACACTTCCTCCAGCGACATGCTAAAGCCGCTATCAGCACCGGCAGAGAAAACAAGCTAATCCTAATTGGAATTTACACATTCAAATGAAATCTGCAATGCCTCACTGGAAGGGTTTTATCTGCTGATAATACAGAGAGGGAGTGGCAGGGTGTGAATGTGTGTGTGTGCTGTGTGTGTGACAGATTGGCAGGTGGATTTGAAACAAGCTTCCCTACAATCATTAAAACAAAGAGCAGCCTGGTATTTGTTTCAACATGCTGAGCTGAACTGATCCTCACTGGGAGCGTGTATTCACCATCCAGACCGGTGTGTGTGTGTGTGTGTGTGTGTGTGTGTGTGTGTGTGTGTGTGTGTGTGTGTGTGTGTGTGTGTGTGTGTGTGTGTGTGTGTGTGTGTGTGTGTGTGTGTGTGAGGGTTTGAATGTGTGTGTGTGAGAGAGGGAGAGCCTCCATCAGCAAAGTTCAATCTTCACAACAATCCTTTGATCAAATATCTCTGTTGTTGGGTTTGTTTTCTGCAGCGAGTCATTCCTTGATGCTGCTCCTCATTGATTTATAATTATCAGTTAAGTGGAAACTGTGGTATATTGCTTGAGAACATAGTTAACTAAAGGTAATTAGGGTTGTATGTAATATGATAGTAGTTTTCAAACTTATGTCTGGAATCAGGGTTTATCTTGCTGGTGTACTGCCTGGTCCCAGATTTTACTCTGCAGTCATTTGATTTAACACATTCATTTAGCAGAATGCAAACTATAAGCATAAAAGTGCGATAATGAAGCTCTTAAGACTAAATTTTGACACAGGGGCCATCTTAGAGAGCCGGCCCCGTGGTCATATTATAAAGCAGGACACACTATGGCCCTTATAGGGGCCCCTGGAGATCCAGGTCATTTCAGGTCATCACTTTAATTTACCCAGATGTGCTCACAGTTTTTCGATTTTTGGGGCAAATGTATTAAGCCACGTTCACACTAGTTGGTATCAAGGTATTACAGTATACCAAGTTATTCAGAAATACTGGAGGTACAGTATGTATTTTCAGTACCATCATAAACACAGGCACTCCTCTTTGTATTAAACTTATTGTATGTAGTGCACAGCATGCACCACCAGAGCTCAGTCTCTTATCTCTTTCTCATGCCAAAAGACTGAATGAGAATGGGCTGGGCTCACAGACTGCAGTGACACCTCACAGACAGTGACCTACCGTTAAATATAAATAATATGGGGCCTTTATGAAATCTAAACAGGCAAGTTATAAAAATTGGGACTATGGAGCATGCGCCAGACGCCTAAGCCAGTTCAGGTGCAATGAAGGCGTATACATGAAAAAGTAAATTGACCCAGGACCCCATTTACCTAGGTGTTTTAGTCCAACTTCTTGAGGTTTGACAATTCCCATCAGACTAACATGTTTACATGTATTTTAAAGGTCCAGCTTTACTTTGACTAACACAATAATTCAACCTTTTCTAGCATCATGTACACGTACTGGATGTTGCTGTATTGGCAAAATTGTTAGTGAGTAGAATGTTAGAAACACTAGAGGTGTTAACCTCAGCTTGTACAGAGATTAAATATCGTGTAAGATCTTACTGTACAAAAAAAGTTGTTAAAATTATAATGTGTGCAGGTGTAAAATACCAGATATAGTTAGCTTCAGTTGTTAGTTAGTCTGGCCCATCCCATATGGGATTACAAGAAACCATCATAATACAAAGTGTCATCTTCTGGTTTTACACCAAAAATAAATAAATTTAAAAAATACTAATAAAAATAGATACAAAAAAAATCAATTAAGTTACAAGATAATGTTTTATCAGTATTCTTGAAAAAATAAAGGAATTTTTCAGTGAAAAATAATTTTACAAATTTTACAAACAGAGTTTATCTTGATAAAGAGCTTGTTTTTTAATCTTCCATGCTTTTCTAAATAACCAGCCAATCTAAATGTTTCATACGTAAATAACCAACTTCATCTTTGTGCATCATCCATGTATACTAAATCAATATCTGTTTTTATGTTGCTAAACAAAGATTTGCGCAGTTCCATATAAAAAGGGCGGTAGAAAACAAAATGAAACTTGTTTTCTAAATCAGCCAAATATCACATACAACAAATCTGCATTTCTTCCTCTAAAATCAAATGCAATAATGTGGATTTAACAAAATATAATATACTGTGGATTTATAACGTGGACTTCATAAAAATGTAAATGAGATAAGCTGATGAGGTGAGTGTCTTTGCCTGCAGGCGATGTGTGTCTAGCAGGGTCTGTAAATCAGTGAACTGTGGCCCGGCGTTAACGCTGACTCGCTCTAACAGCCTGATGGGAATTGCTCCTGAGTGACAGAGGTGGGATTTCACCTCCCTTCCCTCCCCCCCGGCAAACACAGTCTAAGATCTGATGCACTTCAGCAGCTTGTTTGAAAGAACAGAACAAACACTCTCACATGCACACGGGCTGCAGCTACATACTGATGTGAAAAGTGGTTTTGAAAAAGAGGTGAATCTGCCTCACTGTGATGTGTGACCCAGATTTCAGCGGTGCTTTTAAACGCAGACCTCTCTCTGCTTTTATGAATTCATAACGACAGCAGGCTGTGTGTTATATGTTACAGAAACAAAGTGGTCTATATGTTTGGAAAGAAATGAAGTCATCTTTATTCTTTTGTGTCTTTTTCTCTCTCTCCAACCCTCCGGTCTGGCCTCCCTCGCTCCTGCAGTTTCACTTCATTATCAGGAAACCAGAAGAGTTTGCTCCACCGCTCCGCCTGTCATCCCCTCTTCATTCAGCCGAAAACTGCTTCAATTTGCACCTTTTTGCCGCAAAGCCCCTCTTGTCTGTCTGTCTATCAGTCTACTGTACACCCTCCCCCAGTGCTGGATCAAACAAAGGCAAGCTGTAACACTCCTGCTGAGAGAATTCACACTAACAACAACCCAAATGTGAAACACAGCAGACTTACTACAGTGTAAGATGCAGCTAATTATAGTTCCTCTTCATTTCTGAACTTAGATCATGTATTTTTGCAGTGTGACTGTCATCAGGGTTTTAAATAGAGCACATGATGGCAGAATCCACCAGGTGTCCCACAGTTAGAAGAAAGGAGCAGGCTGTATAAATCTGAACGCACCAGCTCAAACACACAGAGGCTGTTTTTTTAGATTTAGGGATGTCAGTTTGTGTTAATTCTTTTGATAAGTCAACACCCTTTAACTGCTAACTAAGCCTTTCCTTTTAGTCCAGTGCTCCACTGACACAAACCTCCTTTTACACAGCCTGTTCAGGGTGGGAATATAACACTGTTATGCCACTTTGCCGCTTTGTATAAAAGGTACAATTTAAGTATTATTTATTTCATTTTATTTTATTTCACTTCTTTCATGGTTTTAAATTAGGTGAGTTTTTACTTTTACTGCTTTATCTATTATTTGGTCTTTTCTTTTTCTTGTGTGTTATAATTTTTTATTGGTCTATTTGTCTTATTTTAATCAAATATTTATTTTTTTTAATCAATTTTAAGTCATATGAATTATTCTCTGTTAATGGTCTAATTTTAGAATTATTATTTTGTTATTTTAAATTTTTTCTTAGTTCTGACTCATGTCTTTGAATCTTTCATTGTTTATTCTTATTATTATTTATTATTTTATGAGTTTTTATTTTTGCAAAATGAAGCTGCTTACTCAGCTACTGGGACCTGAGGGGAGACCAGAGGGTGGGCATTTTACCAGTGGTAATCAAAGACTGAACAGAATGAGTGCCTGGGCACAGTGCAGTAAAATGAAATTAAGGAAAATTATCCTATAGACCGAAATGGGTCAAAAATATTCTCTGCAGGTGACTGACTAACAGTTAACTGTTGACATTTCTATATCAGATTACAAAATTGAACATGTTCAGTCCAGTCTTGTCTTCGGAGCTACCAGGGTTGGAAATTAGCAATATGCAAGTGGCTGCTAGATTTGCTTCACTCACCAGCCCAAAAAAAACATGGTTATCTATTAAGTGGCTGGTAGATTTTGAAGTCTATCAGCCAAGGTGGCAAGTGAACAAAAAAGTTAATTTCCAAGCCTGGTGGCTGTGTGCAGTCAGTAGTTAAGTGTCACATTTCTGCTGGCTGCTTCTCAAATCTGAACCTTTATACTTCTGGCTGGTTGAGCATATTTTTCACTCCCAACCCAAATCTTACTTTGCACAGGCAAAAAATATATATATTCCTCTTTTCATGGAAATAACAACAGAGCGAAGAAGAGGGAGATGAAGAGAGTATTAAAACTTGATGATGAAACACTGAAGCAAGAGAGCAGGGTAAAAAAGATGAAAAGTTTGTGTAATGGGATTGATCACACTAGAAGAAAATGAGAGTGAAGAGAGTGAGGAAAAGGAGGAGGGACAGTAATAATTAGAGGAGAGATGAGACCGAAAAAAGACAGGAGTTTGACAGGCAGTAAGAGAGGGAGGTGATTCCCTGGAGAGAAAGCGAGGAGGAGAGAGAGTGACATGTAATCTGTCTGAAAGGGAGTGCTCTTTCTCTGCCTCGCACTCATCACCCCCTTCCCCGCTGAGCTGGCAGGCAACCCCACTCACTGCTCATCTTGGCTGTTAAAACTGATCTGCTTAAAGCGGGTGAGGGTTCAGCGACGGGCGGGTAGCCACAAAAATTACAGATGAGGGAGATATACAGGGAGCACGAGCATCTTAGAGGGGACACACTGGAGAGCAGTGAGCCACTAAGGACTTCAACAATTATTATCATCGTTTCGCAAACTCCTTGGATTTTAGCGCTCATTTCAAATCAGGGCAGCTCACTCACATCTGGGAGTTAAAATCCAATTAAGGCATTTTCTGGTTGCTTCAGTAACTGTAATCCAGCTGCCTGATGGACATTTGACTTTGCTCCTTGAGTTATTCCATCAGTATTGTAACTGTTCTGACATGCAGAGGAAACTATTTTTGCATGAAAACCTAGATTATTGCAAAATTCAGCAAAATCAGCTCATTTTAACAGAAGTCCTGGAATCTGTGGATTTCCTCATGGGACAAAGTAGATTTAAGATGAGCTTTGGACTAGAGTTTAACAAACTGATGCTAATGCTGTATTTCCATTGCATGATACGCGACTGGCTTGTTTTTGGTTTTCCATTAACGAAAGTTGTGGATAGTACCTGGTACCTGGTGTTTTTTTGGTCAAGGTCGCAAGGTTGCTGAGCTAATACTTGAGGGTGGAGATAAAACACTGCAGACCACTGATTAGTCAGAGGAATTATCACTTGCATGCCATGGGACATCCTGCACAAATCCACCATTTCAAAGCAGCCAAGCCATCGTCAAAACTGACAGCAATTTTCAGCCATTGTTGCACTAAAGATGGCGTCATAGCAGTTTCATGTGGTGTCAGTTTGGAGATCGGCGAAGAATTCCATCTTTACACCGAGGGAGTACTATCTACTAAACCAAAAAAAAAAGAAAAGGACCTGGTACCAAAAGTGAGTTGAGTCAAACCATGCAGTGGAATTTAGGGCACAACATTTCTACCGTCATCTACTGCCATACCCCGGTGGAATTTCAGCAAGGTATGTAGGTACGCTGCCCAAGCCTAACCAATACCCAGCCCCTAATGATAATGAAGATAGTAATAGTAAGGTGTCTTGACAGTGTTAAAAGCACAGAAAGCTATAAGGTCCAAACACACACCTGAGGTTATATGATGCTAAGCAGGCAGTGTATAGTGTGATTATCAGAGCTTACCTGTACACTAATCGTGGAGTGAATCCTAAACTATGAGCTCAAAGAGACCAAAAGGCCCTATCTTTACATTGCATATTACATGTAGACATCTGATTCATTGTCACTTAAAGAAATAATTATTGGTGAAGCTTTAAGTGTTTTGTGATGAAACAGCCAATCACAAAGGCAGCCGCACAGCATTTTGTGAAGGAATGCTGGTCTTCGACTAATACTACACTGAAGACAGTAAATGAAAAGAACATCAAAGCAGCCAGTGTAAAAATTTGTATCAAACGAATATATGTTAAATAATAAAAAAAACTACTATCAAACAGATAGACTGCATGCTGCTATGTATGTTATTGTTGAGTATAAAGGGTGAGAAAAGAGATTGTCGGGAGGAAATAGGACTGGTGTGTATGGTGTGTGTGTGTTTGAGACAGAGAGTGAGAAAGAGAAAGGACAGGGTGACGTCTAGACATTCAATTTCACACTCTTTGAAGTTTGCTGCCCGCTGGCCAAACACAGCCGCGTGGATGAACTCAACATGAAGAGACAACATGAAGGAGGAGGGAGGAGAGGTAGCAAGGGGAGGAGGGGGGTTACATTTTCCTTTCCCTCCTTTTCTTTTATTTTATGAGCTAAAGAGTTCATTTCCCCTGTGATGTCGCTGAAGCTGGAATCATAGCAGGAATCCAGATCAAGGTTTGGGTATTTGTGCAGTGTGTTTAGGCATATCTTCAGCCTATGAGGATAACTGGGGCGTATTTTTAAGTTTTTATTATGATCATTAATTTATATCATTATTCCTTGAACATATTTTTCTTTTTGGTTCGTTTAGTTGTCTCCTATTATTTGAAAAGCATTTGAAAAAAATACATGCACTTATCAAGTATTGGTCCTGTGAGCTAATCTAGCTTAAACTGCCTTTTTTAATTCTTTGGCTTTTGGACACTAAGAGATTTTAATGTAGGTACTGCTGAAGTGCTTTTCAACAGTTTTGTAAAACGTGCAAATTTAGGTGTGCTTTTTCTCTCTGCCCATGTTCCCCATCTCACAGACTGATAGAGTATATTTCTTCCGTGATACTACAGTATTTGTAGCAGCGTGTGAAGGCTGACCAGCTGGATGAAGTGCTGATGTGAATTGCTTCTATAGTTACAGGTCACTCTCTCAGTCTCTCTCACTCTCTGTTTGGAGGATGAGCTCATATTATTCTCCCAGCGGTCACCGTGGCTACCGGATGAGCTCATAGCTTGTTTCTAATTGGTTAATCCAGTCTGCTGGCGGGAGACACACTGGGAGAGAGAGATGCAGTGTGTGACTTAAACAAAAGAAAGAAAGTGTAAAAGCAAGAAAAAACGCAAATAAAAGTAGATGAATTCAGAGAAAATGAGTGAAGCCTTGGTACAAGTTTGTGGACGTGGGACAGAATACGAACAAAGGAGCTCCTGTTCCCACTCATTCTCATTCCCTCAATCCATCTATCCATCCCTCTCTTTTTCTAGAGCAAACAACAAGAGACCCAGCCAACATCCAAAGTCGAGCTAAGCCCTGTAAGCTGTGTTTAACCTGCTCTTGGGGCTCAATGTGGCCTTACAGTATCTAACTCAGAACCTAAACAAGCCCTGACCTCTGAGGGGACTCTATTAGAGCACATACAGTTCAGGGCCTGCTATGTAACACCTCTGAAACTTTCAGCTACTTTTAAACTTTCAGACTGCAGGAGATCAGCTTTCTCTAAGAATTAAAGCGGGATTTACATTGAGAACTAGTACATACATACTATTGTCCGGAGTCAGAGTCTTGCGTTGGTTCTGAGAACATTTAGGACACATTTCCATGGAACACTAGACACTTGGTTCCTCACCCTTCTGTTCACACAGCCCATTCTCACTCCACACTCATTGAATATTCAGTATGTTTGCATGAAGTTAGAAAAAGTCAAATTATTGTGTTAGTCCAACTAAAACTGAACTTTTAAAACATGCAAACTGTTAGTCCTACTGAAATCATGCTAAGTCAATTTCTGGAGGTCAGACTAAAACAACTAGATAATGCAGTTAGCAATCAGTCTACTCTCATGTATACACCTCAACTGGACTTGAGGTGGACGAGGCGTTTTGCGCATGTTCCACAGTCCCTGTGCCAGGCTTTGACACAAAAGCCAAACAGTTTAAATTTGTCGAAGAAAGCTGGGAAAAACAAAAGACGAAGAATATGGGAAGAAAACAAAACAAGACAAAGGTAAAAAGTAAAGGGTAGAGTATGTAAGAAATGTACAATGCTGAAATGTTATCCAAATTATCACTGTTTTACATGCAACCCATTTGCCGCTTGCTAACTTGTTTGGAATATGACATGATAAGTCAACCAGAAGAAGATCCAGTAGCAACAGGCTGAGAGAGGGCATATCTCCAACTACTGTGGAGGAGTCGGACATACTTCCATCAATAAATATGTTTTCTCCTGGTGCTTGTATGCTGGGACAGGGACAGAAGTCCAATTAAATGGCCTAATGAAGCTTTACCCGTAGCTCGACTTAACTGTGCATGTATTCATACTCACCGACACTGTGACAGTGGCCCTCAGGTTTAGTAATGATGCATCAAGGCACCCTTTAGACTCTGTATGAGACACGCCGAGCCGTGTCAATACCTGATGCTACAAGCAACTGCCAAAGAATAAAAAACTAAAAAGTACATGGACCAGCGCTGATGGACCACTTTTCTAGTCTTCGACCACTCAAAGCACTTTCACACCACTTGTCACTTCACACATACATGGGTTTAAAGGCTATCATACAAAGTACCACCTTCTATTCAGTTTTTATAAACATTCACACACAAACACACACAATTTGGGGTTAAATATCTTGCCCAAAGATACTTCAACATACAGATTAGGGGAGCTGGCGATCAAACTGTCAACCTTTTAGTTAGTGGTCAAGGTGCTCTACCTTGTGAGCCACAACCATCCACAATTTGAGTGCCGTGTGCAGCAGTGGAAGTTGGATGGGTCAAACAAACATAGGACTTTCACCCAGAAAACTGCTGTTTGTGTCCTGTGTCAACGGTGAATTATTTAAACAGCTTAGCGTAGTATGTCACCTGTCATCTGTTAAGTGACGTTTGTGACATGTCATGATATACATGAAGTTATATACTTACTGTAACCCAAACCATTGTCTTTTTCTAAAACTAACCATTTTCTTTTGTTGCCTAACCCTAAGAAAGTAAAATTAAAACCAAAGAAAACCTACATGAACTTTCTTAGGAAATGATACTGTAGACATTTAATGAGTGGAAACTTACACGCTGTCCCTGTAATTTCCAAAGCTGATAAATAAAGGGGTAACTAGAGCTTTACAATTTGACATGTAAAGCCACAGACCAGTCCTTTGTATCTGACAAGTTGAGCATGTTGAGAACGTGTTCATTTACATGACTCTAACATTATTCTCGTTTCTGTTCTCCTTTTTATTTAGCAAATCTGTCAAATCGGTTTCAAGTGAATTACAGAAACACTGAAGGATAAACTCAGTTTTTTGCCAATTTAAAACTTGCTAAATTATTTTAATTTACATTCAAGTGGGGGCCATTAAGAGAGAGTCATTGGATCAGTGCATTTGAAATATGGTAAAACTTACAGAATTCAGAAAAAAAACATTCTCTTGTGAATGATGGGTTCAGCATTGTTCCTTGAACAATTCAAGCAGCACTTCGGAGTCACACTGACTTCAAGTGTCAGAGCAGGTGACGCTGACTGAGACTGATGAGTGTTGGCCTCAATCATACACTGTGCTCTCGCTCTGTCTGTCTGACAGTTTATCTTTCTCTACAAGTGACTCAGTGTCCTCTAAGTGTCAGCTGAGGAGATGTCAAAGTTGCAGCTAATGCACAAAGAGTGCTGCTATTTATCTGTTTCTTTGTAAGTCTTTGTCAGGTGCTCATCCTGTACAGGGCTCTGAGTTTGAGCCTAAACCCACATTCTCTGCAGTGTGACCTTTTGTTCTGTCTGTCTATATCTGTCTGCAAAAAAGGATGACAATAACCAGCAGAGAGGCTGTTAAAATGACAGTTATCTGACTGACAGTCAAGCAGAAAATGGGTTTGACAATGCTACATACTTCCACCCATTCTCATTCCCAACCACCCATGCACACACATCCTGGCATTCAGCATTATTTTCTGACAATAACCCTCTGTGTGGTGCCTTAGCTCTTGTGTGAATTCTGAATCTGCCCGCTCTTGACAAGAAGGACACGTCTGATTATGTTAGCAATGAGAAACTTCCATATCAGATACTTAAGTCAGGAAAATGTTTCCCTCGACGAGCTCCTGGTGTCATTCCAGCTGCATCAGCTGCACAATCTTTCATCCTGATTGGCCACAAACAGCGGCTGCTCTCACAGCCCTCGGGACCGACCGGGGTACATCTGCTGAGCTGACGCAATGCGCCATGGGTAATTAATTACCAGATTTGCGGTGCATTCCAAAACAGAGACGTTACATAAACAACTGTGGGAAAAGAAACTTTTTCATAAAGGTTAAAGTGACTGCATCACTGTGCTACAAGAGCTGAGGTCTAGGAGCTGATGCAGAACTGGCCTGGCTGAAGTGTCTGTAGCACTAAGTATTGAAAACTGTCAGGTTCAAAAAGTTGGCATTGTTTGCTCTTTGTTGGGATAGTTCCTGAGAAAGTTTTTTTTAATCTAAACTTTTGAGAACTATGGTTTCTTTGTTTAATTACAAAAAGGGTTTAGAGTAAAGATATTTACATGTCCCAAAGTATGTAAAAATATTTGTTTGGGCATTTTTACAGAAACACAGGTTTCTCCTCAGAACTTTTACCAGTATCAAATGATATCTAGCCCTACATGACAAACAATAACAAGTCCAACAATAGAGTTTCTGGTTCCACCAATCTACCACAACACATTGTGTTTATTTTTTATCAAAGGTTTATGTGTTTTTTGAGGTAATGAGATGAGACATGACTTGTAGATCCTCCTAACTAGCTGCAAGAACGTTGTGCACCAGTGTGCCTGAACTTTTATTGGATGCCCTGTTTCTATTCATTGATGATGCTCGCTTTGAAAGTGCTGCTATGGACAAGGTATGGCTGATTCATGAAGTTGGAATGAGACTTTATGGACACAATTCCTTCTTATTTCACTGCAAACACCTGGCTGAAGGGAGATTGCCAGGGAGCTGAGAGTTACTGGTAAGTTAAATGAACATTGTAAATAACAAGCTATAGGCTACTTGTTGTTGGCTATTTTTTTATATTATTTCCAGTAAATACGTATCTTTATAAATGCACATCTGATATTGTAGTTTGTTTGCATGAGGTAACAGAAGTGCACATCTGATATTGTAGTTTGTTTGCATAAGGTAACAGCAGTGTACTGTGGACCAGGAGCTTTGATGTTCAGTGACACAACTTGATAGACACTTGTTTGCTATTAGGACACTGTGTTATTATGATCCACTTTGGAACGGCTTTTAAGTGCCACTATATTCAGTCGTAAAATTATGTACATCAGTCCAGCCCAGTTTAATCCAATCCTGGTTTAATATCAAATGGGTTTAAACATTTTTACATTGGCCAAACCCTTGCCAACAACACACATAGCACAGACCACATTATTTAACAGTAAGACTACTTTTTGACTTGTAATCAAGTAAAGTGGTACCCAGACATTTTTTAACAACAGCACCTCTGTAATCCTGTTATTTTAATTGAGATGTGTCTGTGATATCACATTTTCCATTGCTGCTCTGACAGTTGATAGTTCTGACTATATATTCCCAACTACCCAATTCCACGAATACAGATGAGCCAAAATATATGTCTGCGTCACTATGACAGCCATCAATCCTGAGTGGTGAAACCATCCTCTGTGGCTTAACTGCATATCTATTCGAGTTTTTACAATGGTGATTTTAATATTCATTGTTTATTTCTTGTGTTTTTACATGTTTGTTAAATTACAATGTAGTTAATGCAGTTAAATGTAAGTGTCACCTAATTTTCATTAATGTGGTGAATAAAGAAATGAAAATGAGCAAATCTTGCAGCACTCTTGGAATCCACTTTAGGGGCTTTGTAACTATCTGATGATGTGATAAGATGCATTAAGATTTGTGTGGTTCAGCTGAGCAGGTGACAATCACATCATGCATATGCATATACATATGCTTTGCGGTATTAATTAATGAGGTAGCACATTGAAATGTCAAGAAAAGGAAGTTCTCTGGGGGAGGAATGTGAGACAAAAAGCAACTTTAGAGAATAGCTGAAGCAGAGCCGCTGCTCAGACAACAGAATGAAGTAAGTCTGAAAAGTAGAACGTTTCAAACCTGACTCTTCATTAGTTGTTGGCAAAAATATTGTTTTGACAGCTATATGGAAAGTCAGGGACTATATTGGCGGTAGGATTGAAAATGTTCAAACACAGACAAGAATAAGATGCAACTTCAACTCGTTGATAAGAATAAATCTGATCAATTCTGTTTAAGCTCAAGCATTCAGTATGTGTGACTTTCATGGGAGCAAACAAAGAGTGCTGTCTGCTCCTTTTTATTCTTTTGAGCTTTTCCTTTCAGCAGCGAGGTTACTGTGGCTCATAACAATAAGTCAAACAGAGCCCCTTCACACTTAGGCTCCCACTTTGCTACCATCCTCCCTCTGTCTCTCGCTTTAACTTTGACACCAGGATGGCAGCGGGCTTGCCACCCTCTGGCTTTGGCTTTTATCATGTTGAGAGATGTCTGCCCGCAGGACGGCAGATAAAAGCAAGATGAAGGGGGAAAAGGGGGAGGAGGCGTGTAAAGAGAAAAAAAACGGGGTGGTTGTGGAACCATGCTGGGAAGGTTCTGGGGGTTCAATTGAGAAATGAAGCTGCGAGAATGACAATGTGCCACAAAACAGATAGTAATTATGATGAGGTGTGAAGGGTTTTGAACTTGAGTTCAGGGCTCCTAGTGAGCAAATCTAGTCTTACTGTGGGACTCATGGTGTAACCAATACTATTTGTCTTATCTATTCTTATTATTTCTGATTGGCATCTTTTGTATTTTGTGACATTGTATACAGTAAACAATCATGTTTCCAAGTAGGCTTGGGTGGTATCACGGCATTGTAATATTTAGAAATCCCAGAGGGATGTTTTTCAATACCATCATGAATACAGGTCCTCTTTCTATTGAACTCATTGTATGTAGTGCACAGCATGCACCACCAGAGCCCAGTCTCCTGTCTCTACTAGTGAAAAAGGCAGCTGAGCTGAAAGTTACCAGGACACCTTGGGGAGGGATAAGCGCAGCACACTTATACTGTCACATACCGTATGACCTAGTGAAATTTTGTGAAGATATAAAGGTATGAAATATTACATACTGCCCAAGCCTGCCCAGGTTGATGTCTTTAGCAGCTTGATTTGTCCGAACACTTCAAATCAGGACAATACGCGAGCTAATTCTACTTTATGAGACAAGGTTATTTCAATATGAAAATGTAGCTCCATCACGGACAATCAATCACTGCTGCGCGGAGATCCCACCAGCCGACAGCACTAAATACTCTTTGTCCTCTACACGTCTGCTTTATAGATAGACTAACAGGAAGCTGGCAGAAATTACGTCCATTTTTCTTGGAGCACACAGTCCATTAATAGCTCTCTGCATTGTCAGATAGTGCTGAGCAGCCATAGTGGCGCATTTTCTGGGCTCTTGATAAGCAGCAGCTGCAGTGATTTCAGCAGAGCAGTGGACCGGGTCACAAGTTATTGCACCGCTTCACGGGGGCAGAATATCGATTCACAAGCAGCAGAAAGACATAGGGATAAAAGCTCCAGGGAGAGAAAATCAACAACTGGAGGAAACAAGATGTTACTTTAGTTTGGAAGAAACTTGACGTGAACTCATATAACCTAAATGTGTTGTTCAGACCTTTTCTGGTGGAGTTAAGCACATTTACCCAAGCACCGTGGTTAAAGTTGACATAAAAAGTTCTCACTCTATATCCCAGTGTAAATTGTTCAGGTACCTTTTGGTATGAGTGAAAAAAAGGTTTTTTTTAGTATTTGTAAATCAAAAGCCCTCTCACTCTTTTTCATATAAAATGTTGGGAGCAAGAAACATAACTTTGATGACTGATAACAAGTTCACAAAAAAATTGGTTGTCATACTTTTAAGTAGTTGTTGGATTATATATTGTTCAAGAAATAATTGGAATAAATAATGTTTTAGTCATTTTGAGACCATGCCACTCACTAAAAATAATGACTACATTACAGCATAAAAATGCAAGTACACTTTCAAATAGCAATAAACTTTAACTTCTTCAGAATATACAACTGTACAACTTTGAATACAACATTCTCACAAAAGACTGACAAAGCTTAACTGCCTCGTTAACTCATCATAACACACTCCATTAAAGCTTGCCAGAAACAAAATAAAACTAACCCAAATGGTCTTGGTTACTCTTGCTAGTAGTCTAGTTAGTAAGTCCACTGTTCCGACAATCACCAGCAACGATTTGGTCGGAATAAATCCTTCATTCACCAAGATGTAAAGAAGTTCGATGCAAAGAAAATGCTGTTATTCCCCATGGTCTCTCACTGCTATTTCTGGCTGCCAGCTGTTTACAGTCCTGTATCCTCTCCTTCCAGCGCTAGGTGTCACTGTGTCGTTCAGCTGAGCTTCCTTTTCCACCAGTAAAGGCCGGTGCTGAGCCTTGGTGGTGTATACTGTAGTGTATGCACTATTGGGACTTCTAAATACCCCAGTATACTGTAACACTGTGATAATGCGTAAGCCTTTTGTGCTCACATACTTATCCATTAAAGCGAGTTCTAATTGTCTGGCTGCTGAACTTAGTAGTTACTAGATATTTTTATAAAGCCTCATGAATTATTCTAGATTAAAAATGCACAGAATATATGAAGCAGTTCATATTAATTCCAGCACCACAGCATTAACATTCTGCTTACAGATTACTTTGAGGAGACGTGTTAGCTTAATGGAAAGCACCCTAATGTCCTAAGTCTTACCTTGCTGAACTCACTGGTCTCCTTGATAATATTCAACCTTAAATTGTACCAGCTGACCGAGCGTCTGCAGGCCAGGGACCTCTTGTCCCTGCCTGCTTCTTCATTAGTCTGCAGCACCCGTGAACAAGCCATCCCAAACTCAACACAATCACCCGCTCCCAGAGGAGCTCTGGCAGGACTGCAGCTTGCTCCCGTTGAACCCAACAATTTTAGTAACTCCTAATCCAAAGATTTGCTTGTTTGGCTGGTTTTGCCGTCCATTAGCCTCATCTGGGTTTAAAAATCCCTCTTTCACTCACTCACCTATCATGAATTACTCAACCTGTTTTGCTTTGACGCTGTTTCTCTGCCAAAAGACGAGATTACCCAGAGCTGCTGAGCTATAAGCTCTGTAAGAAGAAGGGCTGTTCAGGGGTTAAAGCCATAGAAGGGAAAGTGAAATTTCTTTTTTTTTTCATCCTCTCTCAGCCTGGGTACCTCAGGGTTATCAATATTTCACAAGGCTGAGAGCGAAGGAGGGAGAGCAGCGCGCTCAGTCGACTGTGGCCGGAGGAGGAGGAGGAGGAGGAGAGGAAGGAAGAGGTGGAGGAGGGAGGTAGCAGAATCTCTCCATCATCCTGAGAGCCATGCCTCCACAGGGCACCATTATAACTTATAGCCAATATAGTGTATGATTAAAAGAGAGCAGGAAAAAGGACGAGTCAACGAGATCAATAAAAAGAAAGTGAGAGGTAAATGAATGAAGCTAATGAGCAGAAGGAAGCCACGGAGAAAAGCTGAGTGGGGAGAAAAAGAAAAACATGTGAAGGTTGAACATATTAAACACCTCTATAGGTAGTCTGGTTTGTCACTGTGTGATTTATATGTGTCATTAAACTCCTACACTGTGCCGCCAAACTGTTCTTAAGAGCCAAAAAGCAGCTTGGAACACACTGGGTAGCTGAAGTGCTCGTTATGTCCAAGCAACAGACCAAAACGCACAGATATAGAGCTGCTAGGTGGAAGGAGTAGCTGGAGGAGTAGCTCATGAATTCAGTGACAATGTTAGATGACTAACAATAAAAGCACTTCAAGTCTTGGATGGACATGAGGATCCACTGGCTGAATGATGATTACAAAAGATGAACAAAAGACATAAATGCCAAAGCACATCTACATAAAACTTAAGGAAGGAAGTCAACTGTGACTCCCAAGGCGGGGGAGAACATCCAGCTTCAAACCTTCATATTCTGCTAATGGTAAGCCGAATCTAAAGGTTTCCATTTTGTAGAAACCTAATATAACATCCAGCAGTTTACATCAATTCACATTCTGTGTCAGTTTGTGATAAATCATCCACAATGGCACTTTCCCCAATTGAATGACAAAAAATTTGTTTTGATTAGTGTCACTGACTGACTTCTTTTCTATAGTACTTTGAACTATCCACCAAAACATAAATTAGACCAATATTATCGAGGAGTTTTTTCCTGTTCAATTACAATTTGAACAGGAAAAAAACAAAACAGTATTTACAGATACTTTTCACACCTTTATTTCTTGTTTTGTCTGACCAACAGTCGAAAACGTAAGATTTAGTTCATAACACAAAACAGATCAAACTCTGCGCAGAAGCAGCTGCCATCTTTGCATAATAAATGTATCATTATTATTATTATTATTATTATTATTATTATTATTATTATTATTATTATTATTATTATTATCGAAATTAAAGTATGGAAAAACATCACTTCCAGGCTTTCATTTGCTTAAATTTCTGAAGTCAACTGTTAATATTTCGGACAGGGAACTGCATGGGACAGGACTTTTTTTTGGCAGTTTTGTAGTTGTAATCCCACCTGCCCCGGGGACTAGAGTTTAAAATTAAAATTGGCCAAACTGACACAATTACAGAAATGTTTATGAATGTGCACTGTCCCTGTTATAAATGTATAAATAAATAAATGAATGAATAAATAAAGATCTATCTCCGAGAGACAGTGCATCTAAAGAGAAAGAGAGGCAGAGAGAGATTCCCAGTTCAAGTGCAGTGCTCCTTTGCCAAACAAAGTTAGCAGTAAATTGGTAGGTTGGCAGTAAATTGGTTTGAGTGTTATGAAGAACTGTTTCAAATCATTTGACTGATAGACTCTTATGGACTAAAGGGACATAAATAATCAAGGAATGGACACATATTCAGACTTCTGCTTTAAAGGTAGAAGTGAGCTTTTTTTCCATCTTTTTTTGTCAGTTAATTTGAATGAAATAAAATTTGGTGCTCATGGTTTTAGTGAAACAAACTAAAGTATATTTGCTAAGCAGCAACAAGTAAGCTCAAGGCATTCTGAGGAGCAAGAACATAAAGCCTTGTTACTTATCTACACATATCAATGGAAAAGTGTTCAGGAAGGGAGGATGAAAAAGAAAAACAAAAGATGAAGAAGGGGAGGATGAGGAGGAAGAAATGAAGAAGGGGAGGAAGACAAATAACAAATCTATAAGGATCCATAGAATTTTCCAGGCCAAAGAATATCATTAATCCTTGAAATATCTTTGAAATCGTGTGTTTCTAAACCACACGGCACTGAGGAGGCAAAAGCATGTTTAATCTGCACCACTCAGGACTAGAACTCGTAGTTTTTAGGTACCAATGGCTCCAAGGGCAAGTTGTTATTACCTTAAGCTACCTCACCAGTGTAGAATTTAGATTTCACACTATGATACAGCCAACCACCACCAAGATACAGCATAACAGCTGTGCATGCATTTACAGGCAGATTATCAACTAATGTCAAAAATTAAGTTACTAAAACAAAATTTTGAAAATTTGCATACTTCATCTAGAAAACATAGAAAACATCTGGAATGTCTTAAGCTGGTAAGTGGATGACCTAGTGGGCTTTATAAGGTTTATACATCCAAAGAATTTCTGTAAAGAAGAGCTGTTTCACAGCATCACTGATGACCAGACCCAGCCTCTGTGACCTGCAATTATTTGACAAATCATTTAACCACACCCGAGTAGTAGAAGAAACTTGGCATTTTTTAACTGGGGCTCAGCTTTTAATTGAAGTTTTATGGCACATTGCTCTTCAGTCAACAACAGTACACTACAGATTAAAAAAAGTAAAAACTAAAACGATCTCGTTAGTTGTTGTGGGTTCTCTTTTTGTGGATGACTGTGGTAATCTTCCTGTGAGACTCTGTCAATGTTTACCATACAGACACTTTCACTATGGAACCCGTGTTCTGGATCGCTGGTCAATTATCAGGCAGCAAAGGCAGAAAAGACTCCCGCTCACTCTTTAATTCACTGTAGTTTTTACAGCAGCTTTATTTGGAGCAACTTCTCAATTTTAAATAATTCATGCAATTTTTGTCAGATTTTGTGCTCTAGTCATGCAGAAAGTTTGGGTTTTATTTGTCGAAGTTTTAAGATTTCTGTCTCCACTTTAATACAATGTAGTTGAGGGGAAAATAGGAACATGTCTTTTCAGAGACGGTGTCCCTGTTACTGGATAATGTGACACACTGTCAACATTTTTTTTTCTTTTCATTGGAGCTACTTCTGCAAAGGAAAAAGTCCCTGAGGAATAAGGAAATCGGGAAACCTGCTTGTATTTAATTTCCATGAAATTTGAGAGAGCAGACAAGGAGCACAGAATACGCAGGTGAAAAATCATCTCTAAATCCTTGTGACAGCAATTTAGGATGGAAGCAGACGCCACCTGATAGGAGCCCATCACATGCATGTTGATACCCAGACAGGCTGATGTCAGCACAGAGCCTCGATAAAGATTCTGGATTTAATACACAGTCAGAAACAGACAGGCTTTTGTTTCTGGAAAAGAAAACTGCCGGCTGCTGTTGGAGCTGTGAATGGCAGCACTAATCCTGCTTCTCACACTCCGGCAGGACACATGATCACACACGCACACACACAGACCCATTCCAGACCCATTCACCACACATGCACAAGCTGAGGGACAGACACACACACACACACGCACACACACACACACACACACACACACACACACACACACGCACGCACACGCACACGCACACGCACACGCACGCGCACGCACACGCGCACGCACACACGTATATATTTTTATAAATACTCCCTCCTCACCATCAAGGATATTTCATATACAGTATTAATTCATTATATATATTTTTAGATCAGGGAAGCTATAGGACTAGTGCCATCTGGCTGGACTGCAGGAGTGAAACAGTGAGGTGATATTATCTTGCTAAAGGACACCTTGGCACAAATAACAGCAAGGGGGCCAAAACACAGGCCCTCAAACTGCAGGACAACTTAAAAAAAATGCAATATGAAAATGAGTCTGGGCATATAAACTTCACAGATGTGTAAAGGTGAGATATCAAAAGTACTTCAACAGATGTAGATACTAAATACACAGAAAAAAAGTGTATATGCAGGGATTATAAGGATCAAGTGATAACATCATCCAAAAGAAACTATTACAAAGGATCTACTTGAACACTTCATCCATTAATTATGAATCCTTTGGCTTTCCAGTAACCACTGACTAAAAGTATGATATCATATAAAACACACTAAACTTCAAATGTGTGACACTGCTGTTGAATAAGTTAGAATATCAATTTCATTTATTTTTTATAATGTCCAGCAGCCAGTTTACCTAATGCCTGAGTTTTAGTACTGATTCTAATACGGTTTTCAATAGCTTAGTCAAAGGAATGCAGACTGAAGAATGAAGATCAGAAAATATTACCATGAGCCTCTGTCTACATGTTATTAACATGCATTTCAGTGATGCAAACAAATGCGGACAGCCGAGACACATTGCCGTTCACAGCTGTAACTGTCATGTTTCTCCAGCTGACCACCTGTGTTCAGATTTCATTATTGCTTATGCCGCTTATACTAGAAAGTCAAGGGTCTACATCTACCGTAATAATTATGCCCACACTCTCGCTGGCTGCTCACTAGCATGCCCACCAGTCACATTCGCGGTTGTGTCCATACAACTACAGATATTGCTGTCAGCAGAATTTAGGACATCTCCTTACATAGGGCAAAACAGTCACGCAACATGTAGTTCAACTTGTGGTAAAACGGGTAGGTGTTTGCGCGCTGTCACCATAACAAACACTACTTACTTCTTGCATCGATGTCTGACTGGATAACGTAGGATGCATGTTAAAACCAGGCATAAACAGGGCATAAGAGATGAAGTGTGAGAACCTGACCATGTATTCAAACCTGTTACATTCCACTTTGATAAAGTATTCAACAGAAAAACAACACTGAAAGGTTACCTAACTCCGTGTGAAACACAATGTGAACTGAGTAGGCAGCTATGAATTGCTAATTGTCTTCTAACCTTTTGTACATGTCAAGAAGTTTTACTTCCTCATTTACTGTACGTTGGTTTGCTGTTGACCGCAGTCTGTCATAAGGTAATAGACACCATTAAGCCAGTGAAATTTCTTAATAACACTTTTGCATGTGTTTGGGGTGTTCACAGTGTGTTGCACATTCTCAGAAATAAATCCTATGCTTCCACAGGAGGCAATTGGCACATGACCAGTGAGGGCAGGGTTTTAGGTCGTGAAGAAAAGGTATGTGAACAATGTCATTTGCATGGCTGTTACTCGTCCATTTGTATGTCATAAAAAGCACATATATCACACCACATGGACACATCTTCACTCTGCAGTTAAACCCAAACCATAAACAACAAACCTAACCCATTTACCTCAACCACAGTCCCCTCTGAGGAATTACAAACCCGACTGCTGGTGCAGACACTTAGGCCCTTCTGTAATAATGACTCCTTTCTTAAACAAAGCTGTTTTATTGTTTTGCCCTTTGTGTTTCTCAGTCATTTGTAATTCTCTATGAACAGCCTGGAGCCACCAATCTGTCCCTAAGCCCCTCCTCCCTTCATATTCCCCTCTTTACTCCCATATCCTGTAATGGAAACAGAGCTACAAATAGAAAGTGGTAACCCCCTCCACTTCAGCAGAGTGACCTAGACACTAAGCACTGTAGCTATCAGTTTGACCTCTGACCCTGACTTCATTTTCTCTTTACCATCTCTTACAGCAGAGGGCAAGTGGTGGAGTTCTGCTCTCTGTTTGGTCTCTAAACACCACTCTTCCCTACATCCTCCATCCTCCTCAGTCCATCAGAGGAGCCTGATAGAGTCCTGATGGAGTGGTGACCTCTGACCTCAGGCTATATGCTATCTGATCAGTTGGGTAATTAGAGGAAGAATGGCCTTACAGGGCTTCAAGGACACACAAGGACCAGATAATGCTCAAGCATCTTCAGTCTTGAGGTTCTACATGTGATGTTATAGTGAGCATAAGCTGGTGGGTTTTTATGCCCTATTAAATCCGTCAGTCCAGTCCACAAAATAAGACATCTCACGTAGCATTGTAACTAGGCTTGGGCAGTATGTTATGTTTCATATCTTAACACCCTCCTGAAATTTAACCGCAGAATACGGCTTGGTCAAAATAAATCCTTAATTCAGCAAGTTAGATGTAAGAAAAACATGCCGTTATTTCCCACGATCTGTCCCTGCCATTGCTAGCTGCCAACCGCTTACAGTCATGAAACTTGAACCCCTACCACTGGGTGTCTCAGTTTCTTTCATCTCAGATGCCTGTTTCACCAGTAGAGACCAGAGACCGAGCTCCAGTGGTGCATGCTGTGCACTACATACAATGAGAGGAGCAAAAAACAAAAAAAGGAGCACCTGTATTTATGATATTATTGAAAGACATACCTTTGGGATTTCTAAATACCCTGGTATTCTGTAATACCATGGCATGGCTCAAGCCTAATTGCAACTAATGATTATTTCCATCCTCCACTTATCTATTTGTAAAATATCTTTTACAAATAGTTTTCTCTACAAAATAACCCATAAAATGTAGAAAGTTTATATGCCATAAGTGCTAAAAAAACAAGAAAGTAGTCTATCAAAAACAAAATGTCTGCAACATTTTTGATGTTTTAAATTTGATCATTTAGCAGTCAAATGTCAAACATTTCCTGGTTTCAGCTTTCCTGGGTCCCGACCTTTAATCAGCCCACTCCACATGTCTTCAAAATATTGCCCAACATCGTAGTTTCTTCAAACTTTGATTTGCTTCACTCTTAAAAACCTGGCACAAAAACATGTTGACATGGCTGTGCATCAATGTGGACTTAAAATGACATTAGATTAAGGCAAAAAGTTGGCCTCTGGTAATGGGTTAGGGAAAATCAAATTCCCTTCTTCCACAGAAATTAATTAGAGTGGACGCAATATAAGACTGAAGAAGGAGTACAATGAGTTGACACTTATGTCTGATATCAGTCATTTGATGATTGTTTAATAGGCACTGTAATAGATCATTAAAATAGTCATCACTTGCAGGCCTTCATGAAGTAGAAACAAGCCTCAAAGCATCACATTAGAGAAGATGGAACCTATTTTATTAGATAAATTACTTTTCTCATTGCTGAAATTGAGACGCATTTTATGCTGATCAACAAATGGATTCATTGTGTAACTGTTCCAGTTATTATATCAACAACCACTGGCTAGACTGGTGTGAAATTTGGTATGGGTATTTGTGAACCCCAGAAGCAGTATTGTAGCACTTTTGGTGAACTCCCCTGGTCTTTCCTCTTTTGCAATCATCAGACGTAAATGTCTGTTCCTTTATAATTTTGATACATGACGATTTATCTTGAAAACGAATGACCTAATCTGCATTAAAGCAGCTTAGACACTTATGGACTCTTGAGAAAGATTTTGTAGACCGCCTGACCTTTAGGCCATATTTTCCACGAGAAAGGCAAAAATATAACAATTTAAAAGGCCATGGTATTTCCTGATCACAATTCTGTTCCCCAAAGGATGAAGTCTTTTGATTACATGGCCCCATTACGTTTCCTCTTTCTCAACCCTTGGGACAAACTTTTATATTCCATCACCCCTACTGATAAGGTTCTAAGAGTTGCTGAATTACAAGTGTGTAGTTGGTTCAATTCAACACTGCAGCCTCTAGGGGCCGAGGTTTCAAATTGTTGGACTTGTTTTAAATCCATCCAGCCGACTGTACTGGTAGCCAGCTGTGGGCACCCGGCCACAAAAAGGGATTTACAGAAACAAAATGTGCCAGAGGACAGCCCTCCCAACAAACACACCAGGTCCAGACAGAACTGCTGTGTGGAGACAAACAAATATGCATTTGTCAGTCAATGCTTGAGTTTGTCTGCTTGGCAACGTTTTCACATAACAGGATCAACTGTCTATAAAATCACATGCATACACATTGCAAGTTTCCCATTTTCTATTAACAAGTTAGGCAGTTATTAATTTAATTTGCTTTATGCTTCTAATTTCACAATGAAGCCTCCTACCTTTGCATCTCTCCCATATAAACTATAAAGGCCCTGCATTTTTGTGAGCATGTACGCATAAAAAGGCATCCTATAAGAAACCACTGCATAACAACAGGCTGCGTGGCCTCTATTCCAGGCTTGTATGATCATCTAAAGTGTTACTTATAAACACCTTTGTTGACAGTGAAGATGTAATATAGCTCTGTAATGCAGCAAAAAATACTCAGTCATAAAAAAACACATGCCTAGCCTACTCCAGAAACAAAGTACTGCTGCACTGCAGTTTGCAATGCAAAATAAAACTGAGATCAAAACTGAACAAGGAGCAGTTGTTTACCACGTTCATGTGGGTAAAAGATATAAGGTATATAAAGTGCAAAAAGAAATCAAAAAAGCCTTTTGCTGCACTGCAATACTGCATAAAGTTGTGGTGTATCTCTTGTTTTAATTCTAGGCCCTATCTCTTTCTCCATTTTCTTACCCTTCATCACATATTAAGCAGAGTAATCTCTATGCAGTTGATGTGCAAGTCTTTCTGTCAACCCTATATTTCCCTAAAGATGAATATGTTTCTCGTAGTAACGTAGTAATCAAAATTTTTAGCAAATAACTGTGTCCACTGCGGCAGATTACATAAACTAAACTGGTCACACGTCTAAAACAAACCCTTACATAGGTAATTTTGGTTGCGTTTTTTATGAATTGGTTGAGATCCTTAATTTGGACAACAGAAACGTTTAAATCAATAGAGCAGTAGTTAATTATCGCCCGTTGCTGGCCCAAGAGCAACACATGCAGACAGAGTTTTCAAACCACTTCAGTCTAAAATTGAAAATGGCAAAGTGCAAGTCAACAGTCCAATAAACCTAAACTGAGTCAAGACCAAGGCCAACAAAAAGTCTTATTTCAGGACTATGGTTCTGCAAGCACAGAAGACTTTTTGAAATCTGTTATTTCAGAGTTAAAAATGATGAAATCTTAAAATTGTTGCAGTGGTTTTAATGTATGTATTCATGATATTAATGATAAAACAAGAATTAAAGTTAATTAAAGTTTGCTACATTTTGTGTAAAATATGGCATCAAGGGCCTCTCACATTGTGAAATCTATATCTGGAAGTTAAAGCCTTAACAGGTGCAGCGAAGTCCTGGAATCTCAGCAAATTCAGGTCATCTCTCCCTGCCTGGTGTCCTCATTTGAGGCCTACTTCCTCTCCACACAAAGCTATTTAAACACTGTAAATACTGGATGTAGAACACAGTGTTGCAGTGGAACCTTGTGCTATTCCTCCTGGCAGCTTCAGAGTGCGAGGGAAGGGAGGTTATTTAAGGCTGAATGCTAAAAACTGACTCAAACATAAAAAACTCTCCCCACCCTCTCTCAGGAGGTGGGTGAGGTAGTACAGGGGGCGGGGGAGGAGACTGGTGCTTGCTGACTCAACATTACTGTAGTCTCTCCATCTACAGCCCTGAAATCCTGTCAGCACGCAACTTGGATGACATCTGATAAATGCGAAAATGAAAAACACATTTTTAAATGTGCTACCGATATTTTTCCCCATATTCTCAACATTGATTTCTTTGATTCCATCGCAATTCTTGGTTCATTTACTCCAAATCGCAATTTTTACATGGCTGCTAAACATTTGACACAGTATTTAAGATTTATTTGTTATTTTTTATATGGTCTTCATACCCTTCAGGACACAACTAATTTCCATAAAAACAGGAATAAATATCAACTTGCAAAGGCTTGTAACTTTCTTTGAGATACTATAGGTATTACTCTTACATAACACCATGTTTTCTGGATATTGCGGTTTGAGTTGCGGTTTGCTGTACATAATATCATATTTTTTTTTTTTTTTTTACAAAACTGCTGATTTGTTAGTTGACTAATTCATATTTTGTGATGCTTAAGTGTAAAAACTGACATGACATGACATGATTAAAAATGCCACAAACAAGTTTCCAGTGCCCAGGGAGACATCTCCTCATTGGTTGTTTTGTCCAACTAACAGTCCAAAAGCCAAAGATCGTCAGATTTTTGCTTAATATATGACTTAATCAAACTAAGTTTTAATGCAGTGAAGTGTTAAAGCTTAAACAAGATGTTAACATGCTCTTCATGTCAATTTCCATACCACGCAAATTGGCAATCATTAACTGCCTCTGATGTGGTTGAAAACATTTTCATTGTTCTCAGATAACTAGTTGAGAGATGTAAATACGTTAGTATGTTCCATTTAGGGGCTGCAGCAGTAGCTCAGTTTTGCCTCTTTCCCACCAAATTAGCGCTGGTTTTTGAACAAGTTCTGTCCAGGATTCTTGAAACCTTCGTGCTATCCAGCCCATATTTCTACCAGATTTCGTCCAACTGATGTGTCATCAACAGGGGGCAGAACAGAAGTAAACAGCAATAGCAAAATTGCAGATGATGTGGATTACCTGCCAACTTTTTTTCTGTAATTACAGATGTTTGGGGTTTTTTTTACTCCAAACCTGTTATTTGTAGTTTAAGATGAGAACCAGCTTTTTGGGGTCTGTACCAACTTATTTTTGGTTAAAATGCTCTGAACAGTTCAAAATGAGGTGCGGAAACTAGAATGGAACCGGTTCCATGATAAAAAAGGGGTATCAGTAGGGACTAGACTTGGGAACCGGCGGGTTGGTGGTTCAAGTTCTTGTATGGACCAAGTATCAAATGTGGTCTTGCAGCTTAAGATTTGCCAGTTTGGCACTCAACCCCTAAACTGTTCCATGGGTGCTGTGATATGGCCATCCTGCGCTACCCTCCTTAATTGTGAGTATTGTCTATAAAGAGGAATATGAGGAGGCTGCCTGGGATTGTGTGGATTGATAAATAGAGACTTATAATTAAATAGAGATTTTTTTTAAATGTCTTTCTAAATTTGTAAAGATGATGTTGTGTCTTTCTGTGTTCTCATACATGATGGCTTGTTGTTTCTCACTGTGCTGTGGCTTCACTGACAGATTACCACCAGAGAGAAAGTGGTTAGGTCTGGTGAAATGCTGTGTGTGTTTGTGTGTTTCTCTCTGTGTTACGATCGCATGTATACTTTCTTCAATAATACCAGCTGGAAATGTTACGATGTAAATCTCAAAATGTGTACAGAATTCTATCCATCTATCTTTATGAATAAAATGCATCTTTTCATACCCACATTCTTTCCTTTAACCCTTCACACAATCAATTACATCAATTCAAATTCTCAAAGGGTGATCCTTGACCCAAGTGAACTACAGAGGAATCCTAAGCTCCACTCTTAAGCAATGAGCTGCCTCTTACCTGAAGTCCCCTGCGCCTCAAAATACTTGAGTCATCCATGATTCTGTGAGCTCGGGTATCTTCTTTTTGGTTTTCTTTTTACAAAGCTACAAAGTTCAGGCACTTTCTACAAAGTCCATCCACATGGAGGAAGTTACATTACAACCTCCTCCTTTCTTTGTCCATCAACTGTTAACAAAAGGTCATGTCATTCAAAAACAGAGTTGCCAAGGAAGTTATCCTCTATCTAAGCAACTGTCCTCTTTTCTAAACAGTCCCTTCTGTTCATTTTCCAGATCTGTAAAAGCTTTACAGGCCTTGATTTTTCTTTGACGCCTCTTCAAATGAGTCTTGAGATGAGCAGACCTGGTTCGGTCCTTTGAAGAGCAATCCGGTGCACACTTCACAAGAGAATTTGTGTCAAGATGAGTGAGTTTCTAATTAAAGTGGAACAAAAATGTAGAGCTCAAGGCTTCAGGGATTTCCATGTGGCCATCTCTGAATTGTTCCAACAAATGTTCAAAAAGACAAGACACTGTAAGGAGGAAAATTAAAAGCAGCGCAAAGTGTTGCAGCTTTCTGCGTTTTGGTTCTGGATCAGAGCATCACTGCTCTGTTTCTTTTTCCTTTATCTCTTTTGTTTATTCCAGCTGGTTGTAGAGGAAGGCGCGGTCTGGATGTAAACGGACGAGGATCGTCCTCTCCTCTCTTTCGTCGTCAGAGCACGTGTTGTTCCTGAGCTCAGCCTCCGTCGGCTGTTTCTCCATTCATCCATTCAGCGCTGGACACACCCCTCCGCCTCGCTCTCATACAGAGGTAGAGAGCTCACACTCCGGCGTTCCGCTCTTCCTCTATTTTATAACCTCCTGTTCTGTTGTCTTCTCCTTTTTATTCTGCCTCCCACCCTTAAGGCACTAGTCCAGAGGAGACTCTGCTGCCTCCATTATTCATGGGCGACTCGCACTAGAAATTAATGATGACAATGGGGCCTCGGGGATGGACGGAGGGAGGGAGAAGAGGACTGAGGGGAGGCCAAACGTAAATGGGGAAGGCACCAGCTTGCAGCCCTCTGGCTTAGCCGATCTGTCCCAAACGAGGTCCCGAAATTGCTGCTAAAGCACAAACAGGGAGCCGGCTTTTAAGAGTTTCTTTTAACAAGGGCATCAGTCAGGAGTGTATGGATTTATGAGTGAGTCCACAGAGTTCTCAATCACTTTTTTCTGTATGGGACAAGAAAAGAATAGAGAAGAGGGAATCCAAAAAAACACTAAAACACACTGCAGACGCTTAGAGCTGCTGGTCTCGCCTGGCGACGAAGAGAGCAGACAGAAAACAAGAGGTTGTTTGTTTGCTAGCAGCGGTCCACTGAGCGAGGAGGCACCTCGCATCCATCTCCATGCCAACCGGCCGGGCCAGATTCCATCTGGTTAAAGCAGGCAGGAGCTCAGGGACTCCCACACACACAACTGTCGCCTCCACATGCAAGCCTGTCACACACACTAGTCATCTCTTCATATCTGCCATCCTCTCCTGCATCCTCTCCTGTATCTCTCAGTCTTTGGTGTTGTTCCAGAAGGCTGCAGGAAGGAGGAGATCCGGCACAGCTGAGAGTTAAAACACAAGAGGAGGAACGAGGGTGGAAGGACGAGTGGAGGTATTGTTGTCCTCCCTGTGAGAGAAGTGCAGATGTGGCCTCCGAGCAGATCCCTTCCTTCCTCTCCTGCTCTTTAAATCTCTCCGTCTCTTCTGTTGTTGCTTTCTTTGCTCTCTCTGATGTGTCAGTATGCTCACATGCTGTGACTCCTCCCCCGTTCTTTCATCAAACTCTCTCTCTCTCTCTCTCTCTCTCTATCCCCTCTCTCTCTCCCGCTCTCTCTCTCTCACTGTGGAGGCGTGAGCAGGAGACAGAGACTTTGCTCGCAATGAATGGAGGGACGACGGGTGCTCCGCCTCTCCCTCCCTCGCTCCTCTGCACTGTGTTCGCCGCCACAGCCTCGCTAGCTCTAATCAAAACAAGAGGGTGTGTTCACACCACACACACACTCACACACACAGAGCAATCTGTGGTTCATGTTTTATTATTGTGTATGGATGAATTAATCATGAGCGCACTGATCAGAGACTCTGGATGATTACTTATTCAACATGATGAATTTAAATACAGACAGGTCTCCTCTTGTTCAATATCCACCAGCTCTATCTTTTAAAATGTGGAAACATGCAAACATTACAATTAAATATGATAGCTGGGTGATAAATGTGCTGCTCTTACAGCCTACACTCATCTGCTTTCAGTCTCAAACCTGGCTGCAGGGATTTGCTCCCATTCAGACACAACAGCATCAGTGTCGTCCAACACTGACTTTGGCTGATCAATTCTAGCTCGCAGCTAGTGTACAAAGGTGTTGGATAAGATTCAGATGCAGACAAGTCAAGTTCTTCCAAACCAAAACAGGGAAACCATTTCTGTACAGTTTTGTACAAAAGGGCATTGTCATGTTGAAACAGGAACAGGACAACCAGGACATAAAGTTGGAAGAACACTACTGTCGAAGTATGCTGCAGTAATCAGACAAAATCAGATAAAAAGTTAACCAAAGTATTTGGACAGCAGTGTCCACATAGTTTTGGCCCCTTGGAGTATATATTTTTTTAAGTAAATTATATAATTCTGTAGACTTCCAGTAGTCTCCTAATTTTGTTCATAGTATGTGTGTTTTAGCCTTAAAATGCTATTTAAGCCTTCTACTAATACATTTTTTCCCGTGTGACCTGATTGAGATTTCTGCATGAATACGTTGATACATACCAACTCATGAACTGCTGTGGATGTTACATTAGTTCAGTTTTAAAAGTCATACAATACGAAATATGCTCATAGAAGGCTTTGTATATCATACGAAAATGCACGCAAAACAGTTTGTATGATTTCATCCGAATATGTACCGCATGAACGATGTTTCAGCCTTAACGAAGTTATTTAATTGAAGTACAGTTACAGAGGTTAGATTTTTGGCAATAAAAGTCACTATGGTTAGGTTAAGGAAAAGAAATATAGTTGGTCATGTGATCCCAGCCTTTAATAATACATGGGATATGCACAAATGTGGATGCATTCAATTTTCATAGGAAAACATGTGAGACTAACCTTCACAATTCCACAAAAGACTCAACAATTGAGGCTGAGAGGTAAAATTTCTATTTCTGTCAAAGGATTCTGGTGGCTTTGAAGAGGGCGATACAACAACTTTATTAGACAGCTCATCCACTGGGATCCATCTATTGGGATGAGCGGTCTAGTAGCAAAGCACTAAAAACCTAAATATAGCGTACACTTTGCTGCTGGCCCTGTCCACAGCTTTCAAACTTATTTTACCTCAAAGAACACAAGACGTTTCTTTTCTACTGGTCTGCCTCTGATAAGTTACTTTGTCTTATTGTGCGACTTGCGGAACCAAAATATCATGGCGGTCAAAGCAATATGTTGCTTAGCTTCTGTGCCCTGGTACTCCTGTCTACTTCTCCAAAGAGGAGCATGCCAACCGCCATGTACTAAAGATAATACACCGACTAAGGTTGTAACCGTTGCTGGTTATCATGATAATCACAGTAAAATGGAATGATTACTGTGATTTTAAATCAGGATAAATACTGTCAGACTGTAATGCATCAACCAAATTTAGCACTAACAACCTCCTACAGACGAAGCAGCGTTGAACGCGCAGCCCCTCCCTCCCCCTTCTGGAAACATTCTAATATGAACTCAAAAACACGGCGAAAGACAGTGCTAGTGAGAGTAATGTTCTTACATGCACATTATCTTGTTTAGAAGGCTTTTGTGTTGCTTTTATATGCTCATATGCTTAGTTAAGATTGTGTTTAGACCTGCACTAGGGAAACTTTTCGATTCCTTTACAAGGTTTTCTGGTTAGGCACTATCAGTGCTGCCAAATCTGTAAAAGACTACTACGCCACGGAGAAGACTGCAGATAAGCACGCCCTTTAAATAATTTACACAATACCAATGTAAAGAGAATATTTTGGACTATTGACTGTTAGATGGACAAAAGAAGCAGTTTGGTCCCCTTGGTTTCTTGGTTATTGTAATGTCCATGTTCACTATTCCTGGACAATTTTATTGGTATGATATGATCAAGTGAAAGCAGATTACCAATAAAGAATGTAACTGTTAGTGGCAAACTAATTCCAGGAAAAACCAGGTTTTTTGAGGGCTGTTTGGAGTTGAATGTCATTAACGTTGCATCTGAGTAAAGACAGGATGACAGATAATGCATAAACAGCCTAAGCTAAAAACCAGGACACTATTTTTATCTAAGCGCAGCCTCTGCAATAAACAGACGCACAGACAGAATGAGGGAAAAAAGGGAGAATGAGGACAGAGAGACAGACAGAAAGGGAAATGGAGGCAGAGATTTCATGGCAGAAAGCGAAGAGAAGGCAGAGTGGCTGGTGTCCTCCCACGCTCCGCAAAGAGCCATGTACAGATGACTCACAAAGAGATGAGAGATTGTTAATGAGGAGGGATGGATGGGTTGGATAACTAAGAAAAATACCAGCACTTCTCTAACAGTTAGAGGAGAGAAGGAGCTGTGCCTGTCTCCTGTGTGCATCAGCCATGACAGTACAGCATGGACACAACATGTTGTGTTTCTGAGAACGGATCAGTATGTTCAGAATCCGCTCTCTCTTTGTGAGGAGAAACCAGACCCTGAGTAATGTTGGTGAAACAGTGTGAGGCCCCTCCCCACTCCGTCTGGGGGTCCCGGTCCTGGTCAGAGCCTCTGTGTTAATGAGAGCAAAGGCCATAAGGGGCCACAGAGAGGAATGTTCACACAGCCACAATGAGACTGACTGACACCAGCTTACTGACTGACTGGGTCGACCGACTGGCGCTCCACTGGCTGCTTCTAAGAAACACACAGAGGCCAAGCTACATCGCTGGTTTGTTGGCTCTGAAATACCTCTCATATTTGTTATGGCTATATGTGATTAATGGTTTACTAACATCCTTAATAATTTCTATTCATTTAATTGAAGTACTGAGATCAAAAACCCTTTGAAACCTGAGCAAATTGGCTCGATTTCTTTCAAAAACAAGGGAAGATGGTAATGACTAATTTAAGAAGAAATTACCAAAAATCAGTAAAAATACAAGAAAAAAAGCAGAAAAAAACAATCAACAAAACAACAAGGGCATAGCCTGAAAAAGGTGCTTAAAAAAGATAATTATCCTGTAAAGTATTTTAATCATACCATAATTATAACTCTAGATTAAGTTTTTTCTGGACATTTTCCCCTAGCTTATTTGAATTTTTTTCCCCAAATCTACTAATTTCCTGCAATTTGCAGGACATTTCTCACCAAGTTGCTTATTGACTTTTCCACGTTTTCAAAAGAAATCAAACCAATTTGCTCGAGGTTTGAAGGTTTAAATGCTTGTGAAATGCATCTGAACGCACCACAAGAAAAGTGATGTCAATACAGGTTCCAGAGGGTTAAACTGATCCCTTTAAAAGACGGATATTTTGTTAATCTGTCTCTCTCTTTCTGTCTCTCAGCTAAAAGCCAATTTGTCCCTTTTGAAGAAGTAACTATTTAACACCGAACAAACATATACTTTTGTTTTTTAAAAAGTGTGGGTTATTTCTTAAAATAGCTGCTTATTTTTTGCAGGACAGTGTATGAGGGATTGAGTAACTTAAGTGTGTGTTTGTGCTAATAAGATGTCACCAGAGCAACAATGTGGCTCATTGATGTGTTCTTAAAAGTTTGTGGGCAACAATGGAGCTCTATACAGAGGACCTAGATTTATCAAGCAGTCTTGCTCCTGGTCTGCTATGCTATGCAGACTGAATAACAACATCACAAGACTACTGTTTGAAAATTAAATAAAAACTACAAACCAACACTACAGTCATTCATGCTGCACATTCCATATTATGCCTATTTAACAGGACAGTAGTTAAAGTGCTTAAATGCCAGTCAGTAGATTGGTGCGTGTGTGTGTGCATGCCAGCGCGCGTGTACGTGCATGTTGGTGCCAATTATATTTGGGGGATGCCACGTCAAGCAATGACAGGGCAAATTAAAGTTAATATTCTTTTAATACTACCACAAATATCAATAATAATTTATTACATAATTGGGAAAACCAGCCAAATATCATCTTGACATCAGCAAGGCATCGGCAATTGGTGGTCGCTCTGAATAACACCAATTCCCAAGATCATAGTCTATCCGCAACCTTATCACTCATTCTATTCCTTAAAAATGCTCCTTAAAAACCTTTCGCTAAGAGAAAACTTTTGGAAATGAAAATAAATTAACCAAATTTATCATCTGACTTGCACTAACTTACAGTATAGGAGTGTAGGAGTAACTTTAATGAGTGACTGTTAATGTCAGACAGATGGAGAGTCCTGACTTATATCAGAGGAAAGTCAAGGTAAACATTAAAATGGCAATTCAGTGCCACATTCACGTGAACAGACTAGAACTTAAAGCCTTTTCCACTCACAATAGAGTGTATATGCAGGTTATTTAAACACAGGAAAACTGGCTTAAAAATAGCCAATAGACTGCTTTCCCAGTGCCAGTGGACCAGAGCCGTGTATACGGCCCTGCAGTAGATGAGTACGCCTTTCTTATTTTATTTTCTGGTAAGTCACGTTAGTCACGGGCGCCCACTGTACAGAGGCTGTGTCCTTACCGCAGCGGCCGGAGGTTCGACTCTAGCCTTGGCCCTTCGCTGCATGTCGCCCCCTCTCTCTCTCCCCCCTTCACACATGTGCTGTCCTTTTTTTAATATCTTTTTTTAAAAAAAGAATAGAACAAGTGCTTCCATTGCAGCTTTGCAAAACATGGCTTTTTTGAATCACCTGAAATACCAACCCGTGCCATTGTAAAAACTTTTTGATAAATGGGAGTTTTTTTTAACTGAAATGTTTCCATTAGGCAAAATTTATATTCGCAATTTCCATTTGCACAATTTGAGGGTTAATGGAAACCCGCCTACTGACAATGCTAACATCTTGATGCTGAGCATATATATTTTAAAAGGTCAAAAAAATCTTTTATTCTTATTTTTAGGAGTAGCAGTAAAAGTATTTAGTTCAACCACTCAAGTCCATATTTTCATTTTTACCACTTGAGAACTACAGTCCATGAGCTCAACTATTGATAAATGTGTCTGCCTTGAACAAAAGGAAACACTGGATTCTGTTACTTGTGTTTCAAGCCACAGAAAGAGATACTGTGAAACACAAGAAGTGCAGAAACCAGAGTCAAGAAAACAGGAAGAAAGAGTGAGGATGAAGAAGAGAGAAGCAAGCAAGGCTGTTTCTTCTCTGCTCCATACACAACTAATTAAAGCAAAAGCCTGTTCCTGTTCTGTTTTATGTCTCTGCTGTATTGGAGGTTAATTGAAGCTGTGGCCTCTGCTGTCCCTGTCAATGCCGAGGAATTGCCAAGAGCAGCAGTTTCTTTCTCTTATTTCTATAAATCTTTTTCTGAGTCGTATAAAAAGAGAAAAGTGTTTCTTTGACCTTCCACCCTTCCTGTTTGACCAGAGAAACACTCAGTGCCCTGATAGTGTTCTGTTTATAGCTGACAGCGTCAGGCTTGTTGAGCCCTGTCAAAACCAGAGACCCAGTTACCTGACCTTCTGCATATCTTTATAAGACGCTGCAGAACGAGTGGACAACTGAAAATGGCTCGTAACATTGGACAGAATATCTTCTATAGATTTTTTTGTCTGTAACATGTCAAAATCCTGTGAACTGCTTAAACAAGTACCACAGTCTGGGGATTAAAAAGCCCTTCCATAATGGTACCAATATGACACATCAAACTGAAGCTGCAAGGCACTAAAACTAAAACTCATTAAAGCCCAGCTACCAAAATCTAACAGCACTCACAATATATAACCCGGAAAGTGCATCAGGAGCCAGGGAACCGGGATAAGAATAAAGTGCCAGTAGTTAATATAATGCACAATATAAAAGTACAATATAAACCACACCATATATACATGTATAACACTTACAGAATTTAAAAGTCTGACTGCCGAAGGGATAAAAGATCTGGAAGTCATGTTCCCAAACAAAGTAATTTTGATAAAACAATAAATTGCTAAACTACAAAACAGTCTGTGCTGTAGGGAGTACTTTAACAATATTTTCAACTACATTAAATTTTTATGGAGTTTTCATAATTACCACAAATTTATTCATTTAGTTTTAATGAAATGTGCAAATAGTAATTCCATATGGCCATACCAAGCAGCAACCTCCTGGGCTGAAAAACAAAGCCAAACTGAAAGTGCCCAAAACTGCAGTTCCTCTAATGACCACCTGAGGTTGCCGTCAAAGAGTCAATACTCAAAGACCCGCATGTTAAAATGTCCAACTGTATAGCAGAAAACAACAACATTTTTACAGCCATGAACAGAAAATGGTTTTGGTCTCTGGATAATTTTCCCATTCATGACAACTGTTAGCATTTTATTAAGAATTGAATATTATGCATAGTTAAGGGCGGGGTTGCTTTGAGACAGCTTTGACAGGAAAATTGATATGCCGAACTCAAGGCTTCAAAAACGGGAGTCCACAAACCAGTGGGTGACGTTACGGTAAATACACTCACTCTTTATATAGTCTATAGGCCATATACAATGAAAGAAGTCAAACGTGGAGATGCACATACACTCAAACTGGTGCCGTTCAGAAAAACATCACATAATACAGAGTGATTTAACATGGCACTGACTGAAGGTTTGTAAAGTCAAACAGTTGCGAAGTGACGGGTCAAAGGTGACAAAGGTACACATGCATCTGAATACACAAACAGTAATTTGAGAGTTTACACTGGACACTTTTACATCGGCATGTTATCGTTTCACATTCCAGAGCAACGTTCAGTCTAACATGACGATATGGAAATACACAACGTCTGACTGCTGAGAGGCTGAAAATAAATATTATCTCTGACCTCAGAGCCCCTTCACACAGACATACTGTATACTGTATACAAGCTTGTACTGTGAGTTTTATTACTGCACAGTATGAATAAAATATGAGTTGTAATGAACTTGTTCAATGGTGTGATAGTAATCTCATAGGCAATATCATGAAGATTAAAAGGCTGAATTATCACTAACAAACAACACTATAAAACCCCATTGTTAGGGCTGGCTGAAAAGTATGTACCAAAAACAATATCCTGATCTACAGTAACTTTAACGAAGCCACAGGTTAGCATTTGGTGGATAACTAAATCGTCCATGCAGCTGCTTCACAGTAAAAGCCTTCCAGCTATCAGGACAGGCTTTAATCCTTCACTTGCAGCTAGATTAAAAACAGTCTTGTATTCATGCCTTTTTGTTTGAAACTCTGCAAAGAAAACATGACTTCATTATAACAAGTATATCATGTAGCATCTCATAGAAATGCATGGTGATCCTAGTTTTGTCTGTACCTATGTCTGCAAAGCACTTAAAAGGTGAAAAAGGTGATTAGATTAGACCCTGGGCCTTCAAAAAGGGGGTATGGGAAGAGTTACTGCGGGGGGAGCCGGGTTTTTTTCTCACAAATTTAAATATGTCTGAAAATACACATTAACATTAATCCAACATATTTTGTCTTTTGCAACAACAATGGAGCTTCTTTCATCACTTCACTGGAAAGCAAATACAAGTCAAGTCAGCAGCCACATGACCCATGACATGACCTTCTGCTTGACAACCATCTTCTGCTAGGTTTAATATGTAATGTAATTTTATACTATAGAGGGGTCCCCTGCTCCATCTCTCTTTCAGGTAAGAAAATAATTTAAAACACCTATAATAGCCAAAAGACAGAACATAATCAGAATCTAATCAACCATACTTTTTCTCCATCTAAACTCCTAAAGTAGGAATTTGCTGCATTTTGAATTGTAACAGGAAACGTTCACTATTTTGTGACATTTCATACATTAAACTAACCAATCAATGTAGAAAAAATCAGCATTAACTAACGATGGAAATAAACTTTCATCATATTGTCATACATTGAAAACCTTAAGTCTGATAAGACTTATAAAATCCTTGAATAATTCATCAAAAGTATGTGTTACATTGTGCAGCTGCAGTCAGAGCGTTAAAGCTGGTAAAGCAGGTCATTTCTTCTCTAATGTGGCCCTTCATTTTGCCGCCAAGCTCTCCATACACAGAGAGCTGTATATATTTTATGGAACTCTCCTTTTATTTACAGTTTATTTGCTTTATCAAAAACAACTGATGTAAACCCGAACCACAAATGTGCACACTCACTCACATCCACTAACAACGTATGTGATAAAGTCACAGCCAAGACATACATGCAAATGAAAAAACAGGAATAGGAAGTTATTTGCACACGCACGCACGCACACGCACACACACACACACACACACACACACACACACACACACACACACACACACACACACACACACACACACACACACGGGCTGTTGTGCCAGACGAGGACGTCATCTGCGTTGTGTAATAAAGGAGCAGAGATAAAGAGCTCCTGTCTGTGTGACTTCATTCATCAGCTTGATGAGCTCTACTGTTAGTCTGACTGTCCTGCAGCCAGCTGGCCGTCTGTCTGGACAGCAGCCTGGCTGATATCTCTGCTCGGAGCATGCGTGTTCAGATACACTGAACCTGAGCAAACAATGAGGGCAAATAAGGTTTGGAGTGACAATGGCAGTGCTAGGAATAGAGAGCAACAATTATATAAACATAACACAAGCCAATGTAACGTCTGTTGGCTGCAAAGACGGACGAGTAGAGGAGAGTTTGTGAGAAAGACAAGACAAAAGCAATTACAGAAAGCTTGAGAGAAAGACAGCGAACTGAACTGAGCAACACTTGGGTCTGAAAATACAAACATGAGGCCTGTGTATTGAGATGACAGCTGAGTGTGTGTGTTTCTGCATTATGCTGACAGTTTGTGTGCTGCTCTGTCTGCGCATTGTGCTGACGGTGTGTTCCAGAGAGAGTGTGTGTGTGTGTGTGTGTGTGTGTGTGTGTGTCAGCCTCCTCAGACAGGACAGCAGGAGAGCTCAGCCTGAATAAATTAAACACAACGGTGTTTGTTACAGACTGACAAAGCTCGGATGGGAGCACCACGTTAGTCAAGTCCAAATTGAGGTCAAAATTTTTTTTTTTAAGATTATTTTTTTGGGCTTTTATAGCCTTTGATCGACAGGACAGTGTGAGCGTGAAAGGGGTGGAGTGGGGGGGCATGCAGCAAAGGGCCGAGGCGGACTCGAACCTGTGGACACTGTGGCAAGGACACAGCCTCTGCACATGGGGTGCCCCTCTATCCACTCAGCCACCAGGTGCTCTGAAATCTTCAAGAGAAAGTTAAAACAATGCGTGCACATCTCTTTGTCTCACAATAGAAAGGGCTTTGACCTTACATCACAAGCCCTGGAAATCACTTCCCAGTCCCACTGCTTTCTCTCAGCAAGACACTTCTTTCTCATCCAGGCAGGCAGTAACGGCTGCTCTGCTCCGCTTAATGAGGCTGGATATGTACAGAGGAACAAGAGGAGGATTTTATAATGCCTGTGTAAGAAGCCAAGAGTCAGAAGAAATGAATTTATACCGGAACACTTTATACCAAAAGGTTTCACCTCATTCACGTGTTGAAATCTCACCTAAATCCATGGAGATCAAGTACATTTTTGGTTTTAACTCAGGTGCGTTTTTACTTTTACTGGTTTACTGGTTAGTGGTTTGGTCTTTTTTTTAAGTCGTCTTCACTATAATCTTTTATTGGTCTGAGAAATGTCCTGAAATCTGACAAACATCCTAAAATCCTTGAAATGTCCTAAAATCCTAGAAACATGCATGGAACTGCTGTAACTGGCCCCTGGCCTCCTGTCATTTTGCAAAAGTGCCCCCCCCCTCCCAAAAGTAAAGCTAGCTGAGTATCCCTGCTTTAAACAGAAGAAATTGTGCATTCAGATTAATCATTTGCTCTCACAGTTCCCTAACTCTGAAATAACCTCCTGGTTGAGATGATTACACCTCTGAATTTAGGTTAATGTCTTGGCTGTCAGTTTCGGACACTGTTATGGACTGCCCGACTTTGTTTTGTTCAGTTTTGTTTTTCTTTCATAAGACAGCCAAAAATCTGATACAAATTCTGATTATCTTTCTGAGTAATGCCAACAGGATGGTGCCCAGTGCAAGAAAAACACACTTCAGTCCAATTTTTCCAAGTTATAAATGTGAAAAGTGTCAAGATGGGTTCAATTTTCTCATCTTTTCCTCCTGAAAGACATTTTATCACAGATCTAGGCCCCTCACTCTGCTGCAAAAGGCCATGTAAAGAGGGCTGTGCTCCCCTTTTTTTAATAGCGTGGAGATCGAGCCATCACATTCTGTGATGAAGCTCAGACCAGATCAAAGCTTAAGAGAAAAAGAGAGGGGGATGTGGAAAATGAGAGGAAGAGCAGAGGGGTGAGGGAGGGAATGAAAAGGACACAGCGTTGCATAAAGCTTTTTCCCCATCGGAGGGGGGTTGATAAGAAAACGCTGAGTAAGCCAGAACAAGCTTTACACAGTGATGGGGAGGTAGGGCAGATGAAAGAGAACAAGGGAACGAAGGAGAGGGAGGGAAAAAGAGGCAAAAGAGGAGATGGAGAAAAAACTAGGGTAGAGAGACAACAGAGGACAAACTGTGAAGACAGAGACTAGTGCTGTGCCCTGTTTTTCCCTTCACCCTTACTTTTATGATTTCAGTGTCCTTAGACTAAAACATTATTCAGATCACACACAGCCCTGATCTCAGCATTAAAAGCTACCCATAAGACTTTGCAAAAAGTTCAAATAAAGGTTAGCAGGAGTTAAAGTTTCATTGTGGAAGTGGCTTCATGTTTATAAAACACTAAGCTGTGAAGTCGAGGACTCTCATATTGTATTATTCAACAATCTTACCCCTTTTTAATTGCATTATACAAAACTTCAAGGTAGCAGGCTTGTCACCTCCATTTTTACTGATTAAAATGGCAAACATCATTCGTAGTTCATCATATGAGATGTAAGAACTGACATTAAAACTATAAGTAACTTTCATAAAGGACAAACTAATTTGGCAAAAAGTTACCATGCTCTCTGCAAGCTGGTGTTTGTACCGAACCAAAGCTCACATGTTAAAGACAGCAGCACAACTCTTAAACAACACCATAGAAACAAGAGTATGTTTTTGTGGTTCACAATACCAACCAGTGGTTAATCTTCTCTGGAGAAACTAAATTAGCTGACAGACTCAAATAAATGTAGCACTCTGGATCTAGTAGTTAAACTTTGATTCGTATCATTCGTAAACCCACTCGGCATTGTTCATTTCTGCAAGCCACCCACATCGTAGAAACTTTACGAATCAACAGCAATATAGTTAATGTATGCTTAGGTTAAGGCACAAAAACTACAACATCATATTTTGGCCTAAAATACCACATTTTGGGGGCACAAGGTCGGCAGGAAAAACAGCAATGTCTCAGTAAAAAAGAACCAGTTTTCAGGGCGTCCGGTGGCTCAGTGGATAGAGCAGGTGCCCCATGTATTAAGGCAATGTCCTTGCCGCAGCAGCCGTGGGTTCAACTCCTTTACTGCATGTCATCTCCCCTCTCTCCCCCTTTCATGCTGTTGCTCTCTCCTATCCAATAAAGATGAAAATCTTAAAAAAACAAAAACAAACGCTTTTCATGCCACTGTCCAAGCCTATGGGTCACTTTAAAACACCCAAATTTGGAGCCTAAAGCTGCTGAAAACACCAATGACTCACTAAAACACCACTGGTTTCAATGCTTGTTCTTCTCGAGCAGTGGTCTGCAGCTTGGTAGGCATCTCACCAAGGTGTCACATCATCCACCATCCCCTCCATCTCCTGATGGCAAAGTCAGCTCATATACATCTTAAATCATGTATGAAACATGCAAATGTAACGTATTAATGGTTTCCAAAACGTACAATGCATATATTTTCTAGTAGCAACCGGACTATGTTGGTGAGCGCTGAGTGTGTCCAGTGCATTTCATTAACACTGCATATCTTCTGCTGCTCATCTTATGGTCGAATTGAGGTTCCATTCTCCTATTCTTTAAAATTGGGATTAGGGTTATGGGTTTCAGCCTACAGTACTTCATCTGACACTCAATACTGCAGTGTTTCCATCAACTTTCCTTGCATACAGCTACACCACCATCCCAGCAATACTCTCAGGTAATACTGTCACGTACATGCACACATGTAAAAGCAGATTAGACACCCTGTCTAACTAAATGTGCTTTCTCCAGGAAAAATTCTCTTTGAGGAAATCAGTTTTCAAGACTCTTACTGAAACCCTGTTCTTTGCATGCATGCAAACACACTGAATGAGAGTGTAGAAAGAGTATCTGTTCTGTCTCTAACCACCCAGAGTCTTTTCACTGCTCTACAGCTGCCCTGCAGGAGTCAAGTGGTGTCTTATCACATAGAGCAGTGGAAGTCTGGTGTCTGGTCCTTCCCACCAGTCTTGGAGCTCAACTTCACTATTTCTACTGTTAGGAGGGAAAAGGCCAATTTGGAAAGCAAACTCTTGACAATACAGAGGCCCAAACTCTCTCTCTCTCTCTCTCTGTCTCTCTCTCTCTCTCTCACACACACACACACACACACACACACACAAACATGCTAAGCTTATTTAAAAGAAATGCTGAAGGCTGTTCTATCAGCTGCCGGCCAAGTCAAATCTCTGCACACTGCTTTGAGCTGATCTCTATCTCATAAATGTAAGTTGGATTTACTGTTTAACTAGCGGGTGGAAAAGTTCACACTGCTGATGTGTAAAGTGTAAAATGTGTGTGCGTGTATGAGTTCAAACTCAGTTCACATTATTGCTGGCTCTGGTCAATGCACTTCTGTGCTGTGTGTGTGTGTGTGTGTGTGTGTGTATTCTCATTGTCTGTTCAGTCGAGCCACACTGGAGACTTTTCAGTGGCAACAACAAACAATGCAGGCTGCTTGAAAGTGAGGTTGAGTTCCTACAGACAGACAGACTGCTGTTGTTCTGTCGTTGTTCCTTCCTCAGTACAAACAGTGAGCTTTGTTTTCGCTATAGGCAGGCACACAGGAGAGACCTGGAGTTTGTTCTAAGACCATGAGGCAGATGCGACAAAACAATTGTAAACACGTACAAGAAACAGTTTTTATGAGGATGGTTTGGTTTGGACACTGAGCTAAACCAGCGAGAGATTCATTTTCAGAATTACTCACATTACTGAGAACATGCAAGCCTTGTCAAGGCAAAGATGTCTGGCAGGTTGAAAGCTAAGCCCATTAAAGGCAACTTGCATCTGTGTCCAGTAAGTGTTGGAAAGATGTTTCACTGCTTTTATGACAATAACTGAGTCAGGCCATAAAACCTGCGAAAAATCGATTTTCACTCTCATCATTATCATCTCAAAGTGAGTTGTTCAGACCGGGGGGGGGTTGGGGACTAAAGCTTGAGCATGACCTTGGCTTCAACATATAACATGTGATGGGATGAGACTGAGGACACCAATGCCTGAATGAAATCAAATCAAATGGCACTGTGGATATAATTTCTCACTACATCAGTGTGTTTCACTCTTCTTCTTTGCATGTCGAGGTATCGAGATTCAGGCTGATGTTTTTATCACATTAACGCCATAAACAAACCGTGAAAACTGTGTTGTATTCACAGCGATCGGTGTAGTCTAATATTTAAGGAGGTGACGACCCATATTTTTCATATCACGCAGTCAGACTTTGTGCACAGGAGATAACAGCAGCTAACAATATGTAAACAGAGAGCACCCAGTGCAAACACAACACGAGGGTTTTATCAAAGGATGATTTTCTGCGGCTCACAGGCACAAAAGAGAGATGTGGAGGAGGAAGACGAGAAACAGCAACGATAGAAAGAGACGGAGCGGGAGGGGGATTGTGTGTGAAATGGAAAGACAATTCAATTTCCTCTCCGTCATCAGAGATGGGCGATACGGTCAGAACTGGATTACCTCATCCCAAACCAAACTACAGGGTTTGAATGTCTGTGTGTTAATGTGAGTCGGGTGCAGGAAGCAGCAGTGCAATGCTTCACTCGAGTCAGGGTGCCGTCTTTTTAACCACGACAAACCAGAAGTCTGATGATCATTCTATAATCCTTTTAAATCTGCGCTAATATTACACCAGAAAGGCACCGTTTGAAACTAGCTCGTTAAGACAGTGTAATACTCAGAGCCAGGTATTTCCTCAGGAGTTGATGGAGACCAAACTAGAGCAAAAAGAAATGTTAATATCTGACTTAAGCCTTGTTTCCACTGCATAAAAAAACAGCTAACACCTGCTAACATCTGTTTTTTAATGCAATGGGAAAGTGTAAAATTGGCATTCACACCCACGTCAAACGACTGCAGTAGTTATGGGTATTTATCGCCTCCGGATCCTATTGGCATTGATGGAAACACTCAGGTGAATGCACTAATTTTAGATGCAATGGTGCGCTGTCAATATTTATTGTCCGTCTCCACCAGCAGCGCTAAAACATCGATCCAAATCAGTCTGCACTGAGTTTGAAAGAGATACTCAATAAATAAAAGATATGTAAAGAGAAGTAAACACTGTAGGGTTTTCACAGACTTCTATGCACGCTGCTTTCTATTGTGTACCTGTTCTCCGGCCTGTCCGTGACATCAAACTGATACACCAACAAACTACATACACATACAGAAAGGAATTCCTGTCTGCTGTAGCTCCGTGTACACAGCTCTGCTCTACTGGCAATGTGAAAGCAGTCTATAGCCTATTTTTAGCACCATTGGCATGTTTGGCTGTGCCAAGTCAAACCATGCTATGTTGATTTGCATTTTCATTACCACTTTCAACACATCTAGCTTTGCCAAGACGTGCCCAAGATGTACCATCTCCTGAGTTAGGCCAAAGAACGTTTGACCCCTTAAGTTGTCATGATGTCAGATGGGTTTCTTCAACATTGTCCAGCAACTTTCAGTGACTGTTCAGCCACATGTTTAAATAGCCTCAACTGTTGGCAGACACTGCAGATACTATTTACTATCTGTTTCAACTGCACTTAAAAAAGTGAAGCGAAAAGATTAAACACCAGCCCTGCTTGCTGCTTGGAGCGAGAAGACCATGCAGGCAGGAGATGGGCATCAGTCATATGTTTATGCAATGGCGTAAGAAAACTAAAAAGCTTCGGCAATGATACAAAGAAGTTGTTGACCATAATACCACCAGCGGCACGGACAGAAAAATATTCCAGTGGTTCACAAGCAGCAGCGCATTACCAGTTAAAGACAAACCTTCACGCTGGTAGCCCTACTGTATAGAGACGCAAATCCATGAAGCAATGTATTAACATGCAGATTTAAATTGAGTTAAGCCAAGTCAACCCATGTATGGAAAAGCCTATTACATTCATCATGTTACTGCAAGCAAAATCCTAACCCCTACCCTGATAGTGTTGCTCTGTGTCTGCTGGACATGTAAAAAAGATTGGTAGCATGTTCACCAAAACAAGTCTATAAAATGCCATGTAGTACTGAATAGTGTAGAAATCTACTGAAAATGTAATAAAAATCTGCACCTAATTTGATCAAAATTGTAATACACCCGGTGATGTAATTACCTGACCAGTAATGTAATAATAATTAAATGTCCTGACTGATATTTGACGACCAGCAAAATTAGCCCGCGGGCCATAAGTTGAGTATCACTGGCCTCGGGTTTACATTTCGAAAACATGAAATTGGTGAATCAAGCAAACATTACACTAACAGTATTATAAATGCTGTATATTTGCACACTTTACATTCATGAAGAGAAAAGGATACTTTTTTTTTTACATTATTACGTTATTTGTCAAAATGATTACATTATCAGTTTTGAAAGTGTTTTCGGGTTTTTTTAAAGATTTTTTTGGGTGGCTTTAATGCCTTTAATCAACAGAACAGCTGAAGCGTGAAAGGGGAAGAATGAGAGGGGGCGACATGCAGCAAAGGGCGGAGGTTGGCACTGAAACCGTGGCCGCTGCGGTGAAAACACAGCCTCTGCACATGGGGCCATCACTGATGCAAATTTTATCACATTTTCAAGCAATCATTACATTATTGGGTGCTACATGCCAGATACTGTGTTTTCAGACAGAAAATAAGTTAATGCTCCCTTAAAATCCAAAATGCAAATACATGCAAAAAAAAAACAAGTTCACCACTGCACATATTTATGCATACAACATGAATCTTGAAATTAAGTTGAGGACACAATTGATCTGTTGCACCAGAGCCGGCATTCTGATATTAAAAGTCATAACTTAACACATTAAGTCAATATCTCGTAGTGTCAAGCGATTGATTAATAGCGGATAGTTAAGTTGTGACAATGTTAGGAATAATACACACTGTGATTGATAAAAAGAATCCTCACCCTCTTTGGAAATTACTCTGAAATTCAAAAATTGTTTTGGCAAAATCTTAATCAAACTTAGACCAAATCTGACTTTAATTCCAACAACCATTCCAGCTGTAAATCAGAGTTTAGTATTCTCTGTGGAATTATTAAAATACCTGATTAAATGTTGCTCTCATTGTTCTCCACATGGAGAAAGCCTATTACTAAAAATCAATGCGGTCACGTTGCTACAGAGTCTGTTGTTAGATTCTTCATCAAAGGTGATTTTCAGAGACTTGATTTGTCTGTGGTGTGGCAAATGAGAGCTCATCAGCTTCCAATAACAGCTTAAAGGAAAGAGTTTTGTATTGATGTGTACGAATCAATCCATTTCTCTCAGTGGATTTAAGGAACACACGGCGTGGACTCACTACTTAACATTCAATAACAATCCTGCCCGCACTGTAGATGTGAGCTGAACAAATCTTCCCTTCCATTTCATCTCCTGATCTCTCACTCCTCTGTGGCTTGTTCTTCCAATGTGATCATGGGAAAGGTGTTGAGAATGCTGTCTGTATGAAAGATCAGTGTAGCAGGACTGTCTGCCCAAAGCTTCACCACTGCTGCTTAAGCATTTTATCATTATTTCTCTTTGTTGTCAAAGCTTTTTGATGAGAATTCAGTTTCATTAAAATTCTTTGAGAAATGTCTTTTTTTTTATCAAACTCTAATGGGAGAATTGATGGTGTTTGCCAAAACACTGATTTGTTTGGGGGCTTGTGGTTTGTATTACCACCCTCCTTTTATACATTTTGGCTCATGGATCCAATAAAAAGCTGTTGGCAAAGGATGAGAAATGCTATTAGGAGAGAAGTGGGAGAGGAAAACAGATGACCGTGAGGAGCAAATGGAAGCCAACAAACAGCATCAACAATGTAACAAAGACCCTTGAAAGGTCTACAACAGCAGGCAAAGGAACATTTTTTAATTGTTTTATGTTCTACCGTGACTAAACCTTGGCAATTTATTGTTGACATGGATATAAGGTTTTCTGTAATAACTATCGCACCATGGCGAAAGCATAAAGTAAATTCTAGTAGTATAAACCTAATTTAAACCTAATGTACTCGAGATAAACCCTTATAGACGCTAGCAACTCTGAAACTCAGAGCTCACATGTGACCTCAGCGACTCTGTAAGGATTCAAGCCCACACAGTGTTTAAAGCCTGCAACTTCAAACTAGTCTGTTAGAACTGAAGAAGCCGCTTGCATGAAAGGCAAAATGACCTCAAGAAATTTAAACAAGTCCAGTTTCCTACAATATAGCACCATGCAATACCATGACCTGAATGACTGACCAACATTATTGAACCGACTTTTTACACAGAGCTCATTAAGAACTATAGCACAAGCAGTGTTTCACACAGAGAAAACAATCTCAATTAGCAAAGGATTTAAACCACGGGATGAGCAGCAAGTTTACAAATAAACTGGGATAGATAAGATGAGTTAATTGTAATTCAACTGATTTAGTGGTATTGCTGTGCACATGCAGGACATAACTGGACAGAAAATGGCAGAGACAGAAAACTCCAGCTATCAGACTGAATCTGAGCTTTGATTTCTGCCCTGCTGCTATGATCTGCAGTCAGTCTGAGATCTGCCTCTTCTCTGCCCCTTTTAGAGTTAACTGTTCTGAGTCCCTGCTAGGGGTGTCAACGTTTACAATTTTTTCTACACGTGTAAACGGGACTTCTAACCGACGTGTACCCGGTTACACGATTTATGATCTTTTTCTATCGCAGTTGCGCTATATAACCACTAGATGGTTCTGTCTCCATTCAAATACCTCCTAATCTCATTAAATCAAAGCCATTCCAGTAGTTAGTTATCGCACAAAAACGTTTATTCAGCGAACAGAACTTAAAAAGTAGGCAATCCATATCACCATTTAAGGCTTAAACCTACTTATGACAGAAAGTAAAATGAGTTGAAAATAAAATCATCAATTTTGACAGACAAGAAAACGTACAAGTGAAAGCTGGAAAAGGTTTAACCTTCTTTTTTAATCGTTTTAACTATTGCTCACTTTTGTACAATATATTTTTTTAAGCTCCGCTTGTTCATCGCTTGTTGCTTGTTGTCCATGCGGCCCTGAGTCAACTTGAAGTGACGCGACACTGGCTGTGGCTGCGGTTTTTTTTTTAATATCAATGTAACATTGCCACCTGTGCATCTATTATGTATGCGGATAACTGCATTAGTGGGAACATTTAAGTGTATAGTTAGTTAATGTTATTATCTTAAGCTTTCAGGCAACATCATCACCCCTAAAAATACTATTGGTGAGAAATGAACGAGGAGGAGGAGAGGAAAAAATGACGTGTAAACAGTTATTGATTTTTCTGAACGGTTATGATTTGTTATCTGTGTACCCGTTTACACGTGTAGATGTTGACATCTAGTCCCTGCCCAACGTTTGAACCCAAAACACAGACTCAACCTCACTTCACCTCACACTTATCTGATGCAGAGCTCAGCTGATCTGTTGGGACTGTGTCACCTCTCCATCTCACACTGAACCAGAAGACAGACCTTCCAGAACACAGACTTTGCCACTACGTACTGCAGGAACCCAACCCACAATGGTATTTATATCTGTGCTACTTGTAAATGTCCTGTCCTGCTGCTTTTGTATTTTCATGCTTCAGCTGCTACAACAGACTTTAAGTCTTTAACAATGTTAATAACTGTTGGGTAACCTTAGTCATGTCATGCTACCAGTTAGCCCTGTCATTGTGTGTGTGAGACTCTGTACCAGGTACAGAGCTCCAGTTTAACAGCAATAGTCTCCTGGTAAATAGAGAGCGATGCTGAGCGAATCAATGCGCTGCATGCAACTCTACAATGAAATGAAATTTCATTCATTTTAAAATGTCAAGGTGTGAGGTCACACAGCATTCACGGGGAATGGTTGGATTTGCATTTACTGTTGAGACTGCATCGGCTTGGAGGGACTGGTTATGTACAGAAACCTGGCACCAAATGCTTCCTCAGACTTGCAGTCTACTTCTAAAAATTCTCAAATCAGAATGTAATATCAATTTATTTCAGACCTCATTATATATCTGCATTTTTTTCTTCAGACAAAATTGAATATTTGAGAAGTTTGTCTTGTTAGTTAGCAAGTAAAATAGTCGTTAGTAGTTACAGTTACAGGGCATCGAGGTGGCGGTGAGCAGTGTGAGTGAACTTAATAAGGCAAAGTTAAGTATTAAGTTAAGAAGAAGATAAGATGAAAATCTGTATCTGTATCAGAATCAGAAATACTTATTTGATCCCTGGGGAGAAACTATGGTTTGTTATAGTCGCTCTGATGTCAGCATAGGGAACTGAGCAAGTAGAAATAAGTACCCGCACATGTGTATATATATATATATATATATACACATACATATATATATGTATGTATATGTATGTATGTATGTATGTATGTATGTATGTATATATATGTATGTATGTATATATGTGTGTGTGTGTGTGTGTATATATACAACAGTAATAGTTAAAAATTACATAAACACAAAGACAAAATTAAGTTAGAAAGTGAACAGTGGTTAGAGGTTGGATGTGAAGTAAACTCATGTAACTCATGTAAGGCTAAGTCTGTTGTTACATAAACTTCATACTTAACTTTGACGTTAAGTTGAAAGTAGTACTTGAGGTAGGCTTAGTTACTGAGCTAAGCTTAGTTGTGAGTTCAGGGGTGGGTGAAGCTGCAAGAAATAAGAGAGAACTGAGGTGAACTGAGGTTTATAAAATGACTTAGAGTGGCCAGGAGCTAATGGAATTAAAATTAAGTTAAGGTAAATTTAGCACTGAATTAAGTTAAGGAGAAGTGAAGTTAAATCACGCTAAATGATTGAGTGCAGAAGTTAGCTAAGAAATAATTAAAGTAGAATTAAGTGAAAAGTTTTATAAATCTGGTGATTCAACAGCCCAGTAAGACTGGAGGCAAAACATCTATTTTCAATCAACAATTTTTTTCTTATCTGACTTATATTGCTTGTTTATTGAGCTGACAGCAGTCAGTGCTGGTATGTTTTCCACTGCTGACACACTGTAGTTACTCAGGCCATAAGAGACTCGGCCTGGATGTCCTTGGATGCTGGGAACTGATCCGTATATAGGTCACTATTGATTAGGAAAAGGGGTGATCGATGCTGAGTGAAATACCCTTGGGAGACCACAGACACAAACGTTGTCTGTACAGTGACCATATAATACTGCACTGTCTTAGGGCAAAATGATAAAGAAGATAGCACCAATACTCTCTCTCTCTCTCTCTGTCACACACACACACACGCACACACACACACACACACACACACACACACACACACAGAGAGAGAGAGAGAGAGAGAGAGAGAGAGAGAGAGAGAGAGAGAAACAGCAGCTTAGCTCAGTAAATTAAGGATTTATTTTGACCAAATTGTTGAAACAGTGGACTTACTAATTTAGATTACTCACAAGACTAACCAAGATGGTTTGGATGAGTTTTATTTTCTCTTCTTTTGAGTTTTAATGAAGTGTGTTTTATGATGAGTTAATGAGTCAATGAAGCCTTGTTAGTCTTCGGTGACAGAGAGAAAGTTGAATTCAAAAGGTGTACACTTGTATTTCTCTGTTTAATAAGAGAAATACTGCGTACTGTGGTGAAATTTTGGGAAGGTATGAAATATTGCATACCTAATCTAATCAGCCTTTTCCACTAGAGGGCCCACGGCCCAAACACAAATATCTTGCTTTTTAGATTAGTATTACTTAATTTTAAAATGTCTGGCAAAATCATACGGCAAGCTAGCTTAGCATATCTATAACAGTTCACAAGTGCCAGATTTAACCAGAACACAGCTGCAAAACTCTCTCTTACAGTAACTACCGGGATGCCATGTTGTGCTGTGAAAGTAGCGTTTGTAATTAAAGCAACAAATACAGCTAGAAACTGTCTAACACACAACACAGCCCACAGGCCAAACAGCATTGCTGTTGCCACTGGTGTTTCTTTCTGTCAAGCCTGTTAGACCTAACACCAATAACTAAGGCGGGCCGGCCTTTGGATTGGTCATTGATCATAAAGTGGGCTTCAAATTTCACATAATTGGCTTTTCTGCATTGAGTCAAACCTTTCTAGAGAGACGCAATGCATTGGTTTTTTGTGGACCCCCACTCATTATTATTCCAGATTACATATTAATATGTGAGGCGCTATTGGGACTCCTCAGTACCCATCCTGTTCTACAAGTTACAGAGGCTGAGAGAGAACACTACAAGTTTTTATTATTGTATAAGAAAGACAATGTCCCTTCGTCCTCACTTCTTCCTTTCTATCAGACATCTGTCACTTTTTAAGACTCCCAGCTCAAAGAGAGGAATACTTTACCTTTTAAGTGTTCTCCAAGTGGCATTTAAATGACTACTTGTGGATTCAGGACACTGTCTGGTGTCTGCTGTGTGAGTGGATTAAAGCAGAGAGCATTAGCTCACAGCTAGATATGAAAAACAAACTGGGAGAGAGTCGTTTCTATGGCGCAGTTAGATGTGAAACACATGTACAAAGGAGTATCAATGCATAAAGAGCTGGACTCAACGACCCCCATCTCTACCTCACATTAACTTGCAATCTATATCTGTGTTCACTGTCAAGATAATGATCTAATTACATGGTTTTTAGGGCCAAAACAGGTATAAAAGTCTTTTTATTACAAATATCACTTGACCGGTAAGGTAGGAGGAACTGGTAGACTTGTCAATAAACATGGTGCATACCAGTTCTAATGGAATCCATGCTGCTGTGTGGGCTCAGTAGTCTTTACGGATGCACAATCTAATCTTTTCTCTCTCAATACTGTTTCCTCAAACCAAGATATTGGCTGTTAACAAATACTGTTCTCATAAGAGTTTTTTTCTTCACCAGTTTCAAACATGCATATCACACTGCATACAACTGAATGGGCTCATTCTCCTGTCTGTTAGGAAGAGAACATAATTTCATATCACATCCTAATGGTACAAATTTACTATTTATCTGGTGACATTAGCTCACAGCAAGACATGTATGCAGCACGGCAGAAAACAACAAGAGTCCTGCTGTGAGGATGCTAGAATAACAAATGCTGGCAAATGATAAATACGGCAACATTACACTCGAGGGATTGCCGTGACCATATCTGACTGAGTCAGTGTGGAATCACTGAAATTTTTGATGCTGCTAACTAAAAAATAATATTTGAGGTAGATCAGTATAGTCTTTCTGAATCCAGTACATCTAATTATAATGTCAGCTGCAGTGCTGATCACATACGTTCTGGTGACCTTTCAATTTGAGCTTTTGTTTTACACAAAGCCCTCAAATCTTTAATAATTTATAATAATTTAACCAGTCTCCTTTATCAGAAAGATCTGTGTTTTGATCTAATTTGATTGACAATAACCAAACAAACCACATCATCAGATTCTGATTCAAATGTTACTACATCCTGATTAACACAATGAACTTTGCATGCCTTTCAACCTAGCCTTTTAAGCCATAACGATCATTGTTTATTTTATTTTCTTTAAATGATCAAACCTATTAGTTGTTTGGTTTATAAAAAGTAAGGCAATAGTAAAAAAGTCCATCCTTAGCTTCAGGGACTGAAGGCAATGCCTCCAGCAGCTTGCTTTGTCTTAACCACTGTACAAAACTTCAAGATATTCAGTTAACTGTGGTACGAGACAACAAAAGTTTTAAAAAGTGCCACCAATTCACCAGAATAAAAGTTCGCATTATACGATTCTGCAAACTACAGATGGTTTAGGTATACATAGAAATTACGAAGTGAATACATGGAAACTTTAGGTTTTACCGAAGCTGTAGTTAATGTGTGGGTTCAGGCACAAAAGCTACTTGGTAATACTAAGGAAAACATCATGCTTTAGCTAAGTCAACTGCTTTTTGCTTCACAGTTCCTACTGAAATGGGTTGCTAACAAACACCGCCATTTGGTGCCTAAAAAGCTGCTGGTAACACAGTGATGACTTGCTAATAAACAACTGGTTTTGTTGTTTGTTGGTGTTTATATGGAGTCTCCTTGCTATTATTTCATTACTATTTTAAGTATGGGCACGACTTGTAACCTTCAGCTACACATTAGCATCATGGGAACTAGCAGCAGGCCGACAGCAAGTATTGGGTTAGTGGTGTAGCTGACGTAAAGTAAACAGTGCTCCAAAACCAGAACGCTTGAGACTGTCAGTGTCGCGGTACCCTTTAGATGCTTGTAAAACACAAAGGCATCTGCAGTGTGTCTTTGTCTGTGTGTTTGTGTCAGTCTCTGACACTGGCTGCAGAGAGCAGCCGAGCAGCGTGATTGTAAAAGACACCAAAACATGCTAGAGACTCTCAGCATAGTTTTTTTTTATTGCACGACTGTTATATCTGCCTTAGTGGTGGATAGCCTTCTGAGATTTACTTGCAAAAAAGAAAATCTACCCACATTTGGTGCTTGGTGGGTGTTAATTCCAGACTTTGGAAACATATGAAATACACAAATATAATGTGCCTGTCGTTTGCAAAAATGTACAATGCCAACATTTTCTTCTGGCTACCGGACCGATGAATGCAGACCTGTAAAACATTCTGTTGTATATTGTTCAGATATCGTCACTGATTAAACTTCATGGTTATTTTTATAAGCATAAAACCCACACCATCATATGGACCTACTCACACTCAGGCAAGCATTTCCTCTAATAACTAATACCTCCAGTATGGATCCATACATGTGCAGGGTGATGGATGGCTGGGAACATAATGCACAGAGAGAAAAACTGCAGATACACAGACAGGGAAAAAGAGGGTGAGACGAAGGAGCACACTGAGAAAGAGGCAGTAATGGGATCTTCTCCTAAACTGATGTGGTCGATAGAGATCACATATCTGCTGAATCTGACTGACCTCAGATCTGTGGCTGGAAATGGACACCAGGACTGCAGTTACAGCTCTAAGTGACTTGTTACAGTCCTATGACAGTAAGACAGGCTGACCTAACTTGGGAGGTATCCGGCTGAACAGAGGAAGGCAAAGGTTCCCAAGACAAAAGAAAGAGACAAAGAGGAAGGTAGCAGGAGGAAACAGAAGAGATGGGAAGCCAGAGAACGCTGGGCGTGCTGTAACCCAGTTAGTGTGATTGATGTTGAACATTAGGTCTTAGACCAGAGGAGACTGGTGGGTCGTATCAGACCTAAAACTATACATCACCTCAGCACAGAACGTCTCTGCCCTGCTCCATTACAGAGGCAATAGC